>NC_045426.1:33227506-33467506 GCF_902635505.1 Sarcophilus harrisii | reverse complement strand
TTCCTTTTCAAATGTTCATTTAATTCAGATACACTGAACTGAGTATTTTATGAAGCAAGATTCAGGAAGTCTGGTTCTCAGTATGGATGAAATCATGCCCATTTTGAAGTGGATATATACAGACAAAGTGAACTTATCCATGGAATATTAGTATGAGGAGATGCTTGGAAGAATATGGGGCTGAGGACCCTTTTCTCTTTAACAAATTTTTGTATTCCAAGTAGAAATTGTAAAGTTCACTCTGCTTCACTATTTTGTATTGCCTATATAGATATAACCTTTGTAAATATCATACAATTTTGAAAGGAAGTTCAATTTATGAGAGGGTAAATGTGTCTTTAAAACTCTGTATTGCAATAGATAGAGTGCTGGGAGAGAATAGGGTCAGAAAGGTTTTTCTTCCTGAGTTCAAATCTGATCTCGGATACTTATTGACTGTATGACCCTTATCTAGTCACTTAACTGTTTGTTTGCCTCATTTGTTGAGCTGTGGAAGGAAATGGCAAACCATCCCAGCATCTTTGCTAAGAAAAGCCCAAATGGGGCCACAAAGAGTCAAACACAAAGGAAAAGTGACAAAACAATAGCACAGCAGCAAAAGGCTTCTTAACTGTTAGCTTTGGATATTTTGTCCAATTAACTCTGGGTCACCTTCAAAGGTAGTAAGGACTAATTGGATAGAGCACTGGATGTACTTGAACTCAGGAAGACCTAGATTCAAATCACGCCTGAGACACTTAGCACAAGCATGGCGTGGAACCTCTCTGTGCCTCAGTTTCTTCCTTTGAGTGAGTTGGACTGGATTTCTTCCAATATTTTTTCCAGCTCTAAATGTTTGATTATATGTTTACCACCTAGAAGGTTCTTAATTCCTCAGTCTGTATGTACATGGTGCACATAGTTCTATGTACTTATTTTCTGATAAGCAGGAAAATCTGTTGGAGACTCTTGGGGGATGTATGTGGGGAGTAGTGGGATTGGCTGGATGATTTGGGAAAGACTGAAACTTCAGCAGCATTTTTGCATTCCTAAAAGGCAACAGCAGTGTTATTTGAGATGCTTCAGTCTTCAATGAAGTAGAATGGAAACTGCAGAATTAAATTCTTGAGCATTTAAAGTAATCTGGTTCTTTCATAATTTTAAACCAAGTTAAGAAGCATGGCAAAAACATGATTTGTTCTCAAAGTAAAAAAAAAAAAAATAATAATAATAACTGGATAGAGGGATGGTTGATATCCCTTTTGCAGCATATGAATGTTTCTCCAGGACACTGAGTAATCCAGGGACAAAATGACAAACTTCCATTTCTAGCTTTAGGCAAGCTGTGACGTCTCTCTTTGTTACTTCAAATCACCATTACCATTTGAAAACCCAAATCCTCTTGCCCACTATATTAGGATGAAGACAACCAATGTCTGTGTTTAATAGATTCCTCAGGCAGATTCATTCATCAGTCCATCAAATATTACAACCATGAAGTCTTTTTAAAGGGAACTGTGTCTCCTGCTCCAATATTTGTCCTTAGACCAAGGCAGTACTTGCCCATTTAAAGAGGGAGGGAGATATGGAGGAAAAGGGAGAGAGAAAAAAATATGTGTTTATGTATGTGTGTATACACACACACACATACACACACACATAAATAGAGAGCAAGAACAAGAAGAAGGAAAAACAAGAAGAACAAGAAGAAAAAGGAGGAAGAAAAGGAGAAAGGGGAGAAGAAAAAGAAGAAAGAAAAAGAAAGAAAACCATTCAGACAAACAGACTTCAATGGGAATAGGCAAGATTTTTCTCTCATAAACACATATAAGAAATTACCACCTCAGAAACAAATCACAAACTTCTGCAAACATGAGAGCAATCAGCAACAGACTTATAATTCTTGATCAGTCAACACACTCACACACACACACACACACACACACACACACAAAAGATTATTCCAAACAGTCTACCTTGAACATAATTTTAATATCTATTATTACTAAAACTTGGATATGAGTTCTGTCTTGGACATATATTTTGACTATGGGCAAGATATTTAGTGTACCAGTGCTTTAATAATGCTTGAAGGCCATAAACTACTAGGAAGATGGCAGCCTGCCCTGATAGAGGACTTTCTTCATCTAAGCAGTTTCCTCTGTAGTTATATCACATTTTCAGTCCCTAGCCATATTAGTTAATTTTTGAAAATTTCATAAATCACATTGACTATAATTTTACATGTGTTAACTCTTTAAATTGCATATGTCTTTGAAACTTATAGAGATTCTTTCTTTTAGGCCTTTTCTGTACCATATATACAGAACAGATGAATAAGTAAACAAAAGTCCTGACCTGTGGACACTATCTTTATATGTCTCATGGATCACATGGTACAGGAATGCTGGTTCCTCATTTGCTCCAGTCAAACGAGTCATGATTTCTGCATATCTAATTGGATGCCATTTTAGACATTCTGGAATTATTATTCATTGTAGTTACTACTGCCCCCAGACTTGTAATAGTCCCTCTACTGGCAGCATGGTGAAGACTTCTTCTAAAAGAGCAGACTTCTATTCTCAATTCTGAGATTTAGATCTCATCCATGACAGGTTACTTTGAACAACTTCTTAAGCTGAATAGATAGCTTTTGAGGTCTCTTCTAACTCTTGGACTATCATCTTCTGTCCTATTTAACTGGTTTTATAGTCTTAGGAAAGGAAAGTTACTGATAGATGTTGTCAATGGATCTACTAATGTTGACATGAATAATGGAAGATCTGTGTAATATTGGATTATGTTGAGTTGAGAGATGGGAAATAATGGTGAATTGCAAGTCTAGGGTAAGGGAATAGAGTCTGCTTATACCGGGAAGAGAACCTTTTTTTCTGCCATGAGTCATTTGGATATTTGTAACATCATTCACAGGCCATACAGAATTATCAATTTATAGAACTCAAGCAGAGGGAGATTGTTATAGCTAACTTTCAGCTCATCATCACATGCAGTTGATTATGCAAATGATTTCTCAGGCCTTATTTGGTCAACAAGCTATAGGTTCCCTGCTCCTAGCTTATACCCTTGTCATTTAAACTATCCAACAACAATGGGGAAGGTAGAAAGAAAAAAATTGAAACAATAATCTTTTAGAAGATCCACACCATCTAACTTCTTCCTTCTTAGACTCTATTTAATCTTCCAGTGGCCTTGCCCATCCTCATTTCTTCCCTTTTGGTCCTAGGACAAGATCTGCTTCTCCTTTCCAAAACTATCTTCCTCCCTGCATGCCTGATGCCATCATTTCATAGAAAAGAGAAGACGCATTGATTATTCATTAAACATATTCTTATTTGATGCTCTCCACAACCCTGTGAGCTAAGCCTTGCCATTATCCCCATTTTACATTTGATAAAATTGAGACAGAGATTAAGTAATTAACCTAAAGTCATACAGCTAATAAATATTTGGAGCTTAATAGTCTCTCCATGTAAATTAACTATTTACTCTTTCATTAGCAAATCTGTCCCTTTCTCTAGTCTTCAATTAGAAAATCACAAATTCATTCTTGAGTCTACTCCAAATTTAGGTTACACAAACCTCAATTGGGCCCTCACTGCTGCTGGGCAATCCCCGTCCAGGTCATTCCCCTTTAAATGGAGGTTTCCCACAAAGTTCTGTCTTCTTTTCTTCCTCTATATTATTTTACTTAGTGATCTCATCAGCTCCCATGAATTTAATTACTGTTTTTAAGTAGATGATTCTTAAATTCTGCCCTAATCTCTCTGCTCACCCCCAGATTTGCATTTTTATCTGCCTTTCAGAAATCTCAAAGTACATTAGGTAGACATTTTTATCTCAACATGTCCAAACCTAACAGTTCTCTTTTCCCCTCTCTTTTCACCCCCATTGCCTTGCCAACTTCTCTATTACTTTCAAGGGCAATATGATCCCAATAGTCCCCCAAACTTTATCATCCTTGACTCCTCATTATCTCACAGCACCACCTTCCTCCCTCAATTCAATTTGTTGCCAAGACCTTCCAATTCAATGTTTGAAATATGTCCTCTCCTTTCCTAATACTGCCATCACCCTGTTGCAGGCCCTCATCATCTCATGCTTGAACTATTGCAATAATTTGCTGGAAGATCTGCCTACCTTTAGTCGCCCTACTCGAATACACTATATTCTGTTGCCGATGTGAATTTCCTAAAAGCAGGTTCAGTTGTGTCATCCTTCCCCTCTCCTAATAAACTTTGGCTCTCGATCATCTCCAGGATCAAATACAAAAATCTTTTTTTTAACTTTCAAAGCCTTTAATGAACTAGGAAACTTCAATCTTTCCAGTAAATTTACACTTTACTCTGCACCAGTATTCTTTGATCCAGGGACATTGGCCTCCTCCTGGCTGTTTCACCAAGACCCTCCATTTCTCAGCTCTGAGAATTTCCTTTGTCTCTCATGCTTAGACCTCATTTCCACCTGCTAGCTTCTTTGCTTCTTTTAAGTCTTACTTAAAAATCCCATCTTTTACCTTTGCCTCTTTTTGTATCCCTAGTGCTTAGCACAGTGCCTGGAACATAGTAAGTGTTTAATAAATGTTGATGTTTTTTTCCTACTTTGGCTTATACTTTTCTTCATATCCTGAATAGTTTCTTCCTTAACCCTACCCCATGCTCATTCTTTTTGTCAGTTGGATTTCTTCCTTCAGATGACTGTCTCTATGATAAGTCTTCTTCAGGTGTTATAAATCTCAACCCATTCTCCAACACAATCTCTATCTAGCTTATCCAGTTGTTCAAAGAATTTTGTCCATACTTTTAATTATGTATGTGTGTGTGTGTGTGTGTGTGTGTGTGTGTGTGTCCTTTCCTTTCCCTTCCATTTAGATCAAGCTTGGGAAGTGTCCGGCCTGTGGGCCATAAAAGACCCTCGAAATCATTTGGTCTAGTCCTGCCAAGACAACAGGTGATAATAAGCTGAAAACTAAATACAATAATTTCCCATTGGTTCAGTTTTTAAACCAATATTTTTTATGGCCTATTAATGATGTTATAAATATCCAAATGGCTCTTGACAGAAAAAAAAAAAAAGATTCACCTTTGATTAGATTGTAAGCTCCTTGAAAAATAGAAATATGTATAATATCTATTTTTTGTAATCCTGATGCTTAGCATAAAGCATTATACATTGTAGGTGCTTAATAAATACTTGCTGAATTTAATCAATTTAAATATTGAGAAACACTAATAAATTAGTTTCACACACACACACACACACACACACACACACACACACACACTAACCATCCATTATTGTGATGGAGCCGATAATAGTGTCACTAGATATACCTGATTTGGTGGTTGAGACATATTGTTCAATTCCATCTGCCCTATTTAACTTCTCTTCAATCAATTTTCTCCATTGTAAAACCATATACTAAGTAAAAAAGACTTTTTACATTCCTGATTAACTTCTTATGTTTATAAAGTAAGAAAGAAGTGGCTAATCCTGCCTGCAATTAATAGCACATACATCCAGGACTTTTACAACAAATCTCATATAAGAAGAAAAATAACAATTACTAAGTAGAAATTCAATCTTGTCTAGAAAAGGGAAGCATAGGAAATTCAAACTATTGTTACAGTTAATTTTATATCTCTAAATTGATGAACACTGTTTTTCTTATTCTTCTGGTCAGTAGCTATTGCTATTGTACACAAGTAACACTCTTCTACCTTTGGGTGAAAACAGAGTAGATAAAATAAAGTTAGAGAGTTATTCCATCCTGGTTGTAAATGGATAGTCAACTGGCTATTTGTTTAAAGCATTAGGGATTTTATCATCTATTAATGAGAAGATAGCATGGTGTAGACTAAATGGCACTGGACTTGGAGTCAGGCAACCAGTGTTGGAGTCCCAGTTCCAACACATTAAAGATCTGTGTATGATCAAGTGACTTGAGTGTTCTGAGCTCTCATCTGTAAAATTAAGATAATCATACTTTTGTTGCCTAACTCTGCAGGTTGTGGTTGAGAAAAGTACCCTGTAAACCATAAAGCCCAATGCAAATATAAGTTATGATGGAGATGATAGAATTGCAAAGTGACATTGGTTAGTTGGGGTAATGTCTATTACTGGAAAAAAAACACATTTTTTTTTAATGTTCACCATTTAACATACTCTAACCATATTATTTTTTATTTTATTTTTATTATTATTTTATAATATGACTGTGCTTAGTAGTGTCATATATCTATTTTATATTTATATTTATATATTTATATAACAGCAGAAGGCTTTAATTTTTCTTTTATATAGGGAGAGAACTTTTCCCACTGTAATCCCCTGCCATAAAATAGTCGTCAACACAGTAAAACATTCGCGAAGTGTGGTTTAATGAGATGAGGATTTATCAGTCAAGGGTGTCATTATATTAGTAGAAATCACACTAGACGTAAATTGGCAGATACCTGTAGTTCATGCCAAAGTCACTCTTATTGAAGACTCTGCTTTGGTTCCATTTACTGAGGAGACAAGACACAGGAATTATAGATGATGAATAAGGAATATACCACTGATTGAATTTTCTTAAAACACCCCATGTGTTTTCACATCTTTTCTATCTGTTCACATTAGGTTTTCTCCCTTTCATTTTTTAAAACATTTGTTTAGGAACATTATTGTGATCTTAATCTATGTAAACCATATGCTTTTGGGTTCTACATTTCCCCAAAGGCAAACATGAAAGTATATAGATGTCAAAACAACAAATACAAAAGAAAGTTTACATCGAGCTTTTCTTTATAAAAGATTTTTATTCAAGTTTTGTTCTATATTAGCATCATGGTCAGTGTTCCCATAAAAATACCATGCTATACAAAATGATACAATCTGTGAAGCATTTCCCATTATGTAGACACCGTGTCTTTAAATTATAGCAATTTCTTAAGATTTTAAAGCAAAATGAGCTCTTAGAAGTGTGATTAATAGCAGGGAATGAGGCTAACACTGGGTCATCAGTGGCACTCCATTACAAAAAAGGTTGGACTAATAAAAGCATCCATCTATTTGACCAATAAAGCATTTGAATGATATGCTTATAGTTTTTATCATGTAGTACTTACTTTGTACTGAATAAACTCTGATTTTACGTGCCAGAAAAGGCAGACTGGTTTAGAAGGCTGATGCCTGAATACATTCAATAAGAAGCCAGGCATTAGGAAGCTAATATTTTGGCTGTGGGTTCTAATTTGAGGGGAATTCTGTTTCAGCTAACAATGGGCAGGAATCTCAGTGACACCCAGGAGTGTTCTCTGCTTGTGCTTTGGGGAAGGAGAAATATAATATTGAAGGTCTCTATCTCTGGCTATCTCACATGATTGAACTTAGGCCCTAATATGACTGAAATTCAGGAGTTTAGTACTTGCATGCAAGATAGGGCAGCCAAATGGCACAGTGGATAGATAAAGTGCTGGGACTGAATTCAAATTTGACTCAGTCATTTACTAGCTGTATGACTCTAGGCAAGTCAGTAACATTGCCTCAGCTCTTTATGTGTACAATGACCCGGAGAGGGAAATGGCAAACCATGCCAGTATCTTTGCCCAGAAAACCCCAAATAGGATCATGAAGAGTAAGACACACCTGGAATACTACTGAACAATAGCAAATGCACCATATATGTTGACTCAATCCCATGGCTGTATATCTAGTCAGCTCATGAATGTGTATTTCATTCTTAACAGAGTTACATTAAAGTTCCTCATAATTACTGCAGAACACCTCCTATCCTGTGATCTATAATAGTGAGATCATTACTTTCAGCTTCATAATTGAAGGAGTCAGAGCTGGAAGAGAAGAACCAGGAGAAAATAGACAATTGCTACCTTATTGTAATTAAAAACCACACTGAAAACTGCCCAGATTCAAAGTGCAATGAGTGTTCTTGTTCTTGGAGAACACATGATGACATATGTTTCTCTTTTCTAAGTGGAGAGATTGGGGATCGATCATGTGTTAGTTATTTTTTAACCATTTTTTCTTTGTTTAAAGGGTGGGTAACACCTTTTGGGTGGAGAGGGTTGGCAATTATGAAATGCATCTGGAGCAAATAATAAGGCATCAATAAAACATTTTTTAGAAAAAATAAATATTTGTTGATAAAAATCTTAAGGTTTATTTTCACACAAGGGCTCTGTGAGGTGAGAAAGGCAAGTGTTATTTTCCCATCTTTCAAGATGAGGAAATCAAAGCTCATAGGAATAACTTGTATTCAATAGTATAACAAATAGGCTTCAGTCAGGGTTCAAATTTTTGACTCTTGTCTCAAAATTCTGGTTGTCCAGTTTAAAATACAATATGATTTCTAATAATCTGTACTTTTTAAAAATATCTGTTCCTAGTTAACTCTTGAAAGTCTGAAGTTCTCAATACATTGTTTTTCAGAGGAAATGATAGCACTCTTTTGATTGGTACTTGACATTTAAGTAAAATTAATACACCAGTCAGGTGGTCTGATTTGACAAATACACTGGGGGGGGGGAGAGGGCGATGAGGTTAGGAAGTCACAGAAATAATTTTGTTTTCTGAGCTGTAGAAAATAAATATTCTCAGTTGTTTCTGGCCCCATTCTCTCCATTTCCTCTTCCCTTTCAAGACAAACACAAAGGGAAAATGATAGAATGCCAGGATTTGGAGAACTTGGTGTAATATGCTTTTCATTACCCGAGTTTCTCTTTAACTCCCAGAGTGATCTTGGAAAAGTCCCCTAACTTGTAATTGCCTCCCAATCATTTTAATCTCATACCTGCTGTAGTTAGTGTGAATTCAGGAACTTTCAGTTCCCAAAACAATTGAGGAAAAGTATTTATGTTACTTGTCCCAGTAATATTCTCAGTTGCATCATCATCTACTCTTGAACAAATCTGATGTTCTAATAAAGCATTGATATAGAAAGATTATACAGGGGTTTTAGGAAGAAAGTTACTGACTTCAATGTAAGATCTGAGAGTCTGTGAAATCTTCTCCATTCCTAGTTAAGTCCCTAATATGCACTGGAAATTGCCTCAAAATATAATGTAAAATTTAGTGGCCAAGTTGAAATGGGAAAGAGATACTTAGCAGAGCTGTGGTTTAAGAGAGAGATAAAGACACACAGAGACAGAGGCAGACAGAGAGACAGACAGAAAGAGATAGAGAGACAGAGAGAATGAAAATGACAACATAGGGGTTAGTAGGGATGTGATTTGAGAACAAGGAAGGAAGGCATGTAAGGAAAGAAGGAAGACAAAATTGGCAACTTGGAGTTTCTAGGAGAAGAATTAGGGATCTAAATCAGGAGAGGAAAAAAAAAATTGTGTATAGTCCAGACAGAGAAGACTATGAGGTGCATTTAAGGGAGATAGAATGTGAGAGCAAAGACAAAAAAGAATTAGGTAAATTTCTCAAAATATCTACATCTTTCAAGACTATTAAGATTCCATACCTCTTTGTATTTTTAATGTAAAGGTGAAAATTGCCTTCTTGGTATATATCTTTATCTTTTATTTCTTTACTTCTCTTCCCCCCCAGCACTCCTCCTTTTTGTAATTTTGGTTGGGTGGTCAGCAGACAATATTTTGTTGTATTTTGGACAGAACTGATATAGAATTTTAATGACAACTGATTGGAGAAACAATATTAGCAAATATATCATATAATTTATGTCATTTCAGTACATTTTGCTTGTGGATGTGTAAGAATAGAGAAAGATTATTCGCAGGATTCAAAATCAAGCATTATTTTAATTTTGTATTATCTATACATTAGCATCAAATGAATGTGTGACTATATAGGCTACCTCTAGCCTATGACTCCCAAGTAAGCATGATAACTTGCAATAATGTATAGAAACATGTTAGCAGAGTTATGCTATATTCATGTTGAAAAATACCATTTCTTGATTCCTTTTATTGTTGGAAAAATGTATTTTATTTTTCACTGTTAAATTTAAGGAGCCTTTTTTGGGGGTTTGTTTTTATAGGGTAACAGATGGGTTATGGCATTGTATATTGATGGATTACTTTTTCTGTGCAATGTATATCAAGGACCACACCACAAACTTGTCAAGGTGTAGGGTGTTTTGGTTTGGTTTGTTTTTTCTAGAGGGAACATTTGGAATGCTACAAATTTGTTAATTTTCAGGCAATGTGGGCTCAAGTATATCTTACGAGAGAAACTTGTCATGTGGAGAAAGAAGCAACAGAGTTTTTACTTCTTAATAAAAGACTAAAGATCAGAATCTATGTTGACCCAGACATTTCATTGATAAAAGAAGTACCAGAGAAATGAGTAGTGTTCCTCAAACCTAGAGACAGTCCACTGTTCAGAATTGCTTCCAAATACAACTTTGAACTTTTTTAAGCTATGGAAATCCTGCCTTTTCATCAGCAGGCAGGGAATTCAAAGGGTCAAATATGATCCCTACATTCTTTCTGGTTGCTTTTTTCCTCTCTTATTTAGATCCCAATCCCTTTTGTTTCTCAGTAGAGCGACCATTAAAGAGTTAACAGGATTTCACTTGATCTTCTGGCTTAGATGATGATGAGTAATGCTAAGTTGGTAACAGCAAATTGTTGTTTATAAGCAAACATGGCATTGTGTAAACAAGGAGAGCTGGGCCCCAACTGGTCTGATTTCATGGTGGTCAGCAGCTGATATATGTAACATACAACCTTTCTGCCTCTCTAAATGTCAGAAGAATGACTATTTGTTTGTCTTGACTTCTTCCCAGCTGTTTACTCTGTAATGCATTTGCCTCGACCTTGATTCTAAGAGTGGCCCCTTTCTCCTCCTCCCTGTGCTGTTTACGCTAGTCCTGCCCCCGGTGTCACCTATGAAATCTGTTGATTATTCCACCAGGTTAATGTTAAATTGCTCTTGCAAGATGCTGTGTTTGTTCATAAACACAAAAGCTGGGCCCCTTGTTTACTGTACCCATGGCAGCAATCAGTTATTAAACAAATAGTGCTTTGTTTGCAGGGTGTGTGAGCAGCAGTTTATCCTGCTAGGCCTGGAAAAAACTTAAATACGGGGATTCTGATAAAGGAGAAAAGGGGAACTTGTCCCTGGAATGTGGCTGAAGCAGCCTTAGGTTTGCTTTTCTTATCTTTAACTTGGATGAAGGGGCTTGAAAGATTAGAAGTTGTTTGGTTTTTCCAAGAGATTTCCTTAGTGTAATGATGATAGCTAGCCAGTTGTTTGCTTTTTTCAGGAGGGGAGAGCACTCTCCTACAAAGAACACTAGCAGGGTCCTCCAGTGAGCGTCAGATGGCTGGAAAAGCTGGCTGGTCCAAATGAGGTCTTTCAGGCCGGGGACAGCAGGCTGGTGCCGAGAGCCAGGTAGTCACCCCCTCAAGGGACGGCCTTCCAGTCATGGCCATCGAGTCACAGCCAGTCACGTGTTCTCAGCTGGGGTTTTAAATGTTTAAACCAGATATTGAGCCATATGCCTTCTCCCAAATTTAATACCAACTTTTGTTTTGATATTCTCTGAGGAAGTCTTCGGGGATTTAAGGGAGAAGCATTTAACTGGAATGAAAATCTCTATAATCAATACTGCAAAATATTTAAGAGCTGGATTATTGGGATTTAATTTTTTCAGTTCTGATTTTTAACTGCTTGTGCTTTTATTTTTTTTTTTAATACTGGTAATTAAAATCCAAGCACTGGTTACATCTCCTGAATATGTTTGTGACTCCCTGCTCCTTGGACACAGAAAACCTAATTAGAAGAGGCTTCAGCAATAGTTTGTCCTTTGGGGTTGTTTTGCAAACAACTAAGAAAAATTAGCTCAGGCCATCTTTGTTTTTTCAGGCCTTCTATTTGTTGTTGTTTCTGAATCTGCCTGTGTTTCAATACCAGCCAGGACCTGTTAGCATTTGCTGTAAATTGCAAGGACACTCTCTGAAGAAGGGGAAAAAAAATTGAGACCTTCAGAACAATGACCTTGGGAGACAAACTTTAACTCTCTTATATTAAATGGGGCCTGTTATTTCATCTCTTGAAAATGACTCAGGTATACACATATATATGTATATGAGTTTTTGAAGGATAAAATTAAATAATTGTCCTTTTCACTGCCGAGAAATGCAAGCAACAAAATTCTGATGGATTGTATTCACTAACTTGCTATAGTGATACAATTCGTTCTGGCCACTAGAGCGGTTATGGGGCTTGAGGTGAAACAGAAACTACTTGAAGTGTGTAACCCAACAAGCCAGTCATTAATTGACTAGTCTAGCTCTTATGAATCAAATCTTTTCTGCATGAAACCATATAAAAATGTTAAAATTAGAAAGGATATGGAACTGGCCTCTGGTCTTTATAGAGCCTGGGTATTTATTTTGAAGTTCTTAAGACTTCATTAGTTATAGAAGTGAAAAATCTATTGTGTTTGTTGAAAACAATTTTTAATTAAGGCTCAGTGAATGATACCTGGACTTCTCATGCTTGGACTTTCAGAAGCCTTTCTCCTGACAAGGCAAACAAGAGGCCTAAGCATTAAGGAAACACTTTGTGTTTTTCTTATATTCGGTATTTAATTTGTTATTATTGGTTTGGCTGAGCTAATACACAAGAGAGCTAGCCTTCTTAATCCTTTGTGTTTGTCTTTGCTGGAGTAGTGGGCCTTTTTGTCTTGCTCAGTCTGTGTCCAGTTGTTGTGGACAGTTACCACAGCTGTGGACACTTACTGCAAGGTTGTTTGGAGAAGTAAAGAAGATTGGAAATAATGGAAGTGATGGATGAGAAAGGAGAAAAAAAAGTTACACATCTCCAAGTCTGTGTGATAAGGAGGGAATGTGCCATTTGTACATGTTGGTATTCTTCAAGTAAGGGATCACAGTACCCAAGAAACATGGAGTAAAGAGGTCCTGTCAGAGAGAAAAAAATATGACTTTTAATTGACATCTGTTTTATATTGAACTTGTAACCATTCTTCCCTTTGTTCCTTGGAAAGGCAAGTTATCATAACTTCAGAGTAAGCAATATTCTGATTCCAGAGTGGGGAACAATGGAAATCCATCAACATTGTCCTTACTTGATATTAAAGTACTGACAAATTAAATATTTTTGATTTTCCCTTACAGTTTGAATTGACCATAAATATTTATAGATATACATACCATATACGTGTGTTTCTGTGTATAATATTTATATGTATGTGTAGAAATATACATATTCTCTGTAATGCAGAAATACAAACACATATAATGTTGTTAATTTTTCTTTGGTTAATTGTCCCTTCACTTTAAAATGATTTTGGTTGCTAAATTATTTATACTGACAACTATTCCTTAAATGTTTTAAGAACTTAGATCCCAAATTGGCTGTTTAAAAATCTTCAATGAAAATAAATGACTGTTTTTCAAAAAAATAGTAATGTATGAATTGGCGATCAAGTTGATCAATAGGCAAATGGACCTTACAATGCTTTGCTGAAGGATTGGATTTGCAGTTGGCCTTTTTTCATTCCTTCGGTCCACACAAATTACTATATGCTGCCACATTGCTCAAGGAATGGGATCTAGGCTTCTCACAAAGGAAGTGAAAGGGGTAGGGAGTAGACCTGTGAGAACAAGAGACCCATGTTCGCTTAGATGCCTTTCTTCTTTCCTCTTGAATCACATGCAAGGGTGATAATAACAATGATGATAATAATTATGCACTTGTGCCTGTGATAACTGAGGGTTATATTCCCTCCTTTGTTATTTGATTCCTCTACTGGCCTACAAATAAATAAATAAATAAATAAATAAAAGGAAGAAGAAAGAAAGAAAGAAAAAAGCCCAATAATAAAACATTTGGTATCAAATCTAGGGTCCTGTGAGGCATGCCCAGTTTGCTCTTGCTCCTCCATCATTGGGCAAGCCCGGCTTTCTTTTCATCCAGAGGGTGAGCCGAGGTGACTAGCCCCCTTGTGGAACAGATGCCAGTGCCATTCTGTGGATCAGTTAGCAAGGATGCTCTCAGAGCAGTGTGATTTGTTTCTCCTCCTCTGGGAGCACCAGCACATCACCTCTAAGATGTGCTCAACCTCTGTTGACCCAAAGCTTGGGATGAGTCCAGTTTTGCCCCTTGATCTCCCAGATGGCGATATGAGCGGCTTCCTTTGTGTCACTGGGCCAGCAGGAGAATGAGGCTCTTGATAATTTCATTCCTGCTGGACTTTTATTCCTAAGTGTTAAATGAAATTTCAGATTTTAGATACGTCTAGACATACACAGTGCACGATAAAGTTGATAATACATTAATCATTTCTAACAACAGGTAATATGCATAATTTATGGTGTTACAGTGCTATCTTTTTGATATTTATGATGGATAATGCTCAGTTTTTGCCCTCATATTACTGCTTTAAATTATACCACAAGAAAATTAATGAGAAAGTAGATTTATGGGTTTCATTTGTTTGTCAATTCGGAAATTAATTGGGTGTTAATTTTAGCCGTCCCTCATCAGACCAGGTCTTTAGTATGTGTGCATTACTTTGCATTCATTGAAGCCTACCTCCCATTTACTGTGGGTCACTAGCTTTGCATACATTAAAATAGCCCTCAGGCTCATTCTCTTGATTACTTTTTGAACTGCCATGCATTAGAAAATTTACGCCTTTCTGTTATAATTATGAAAATTCAGTAGAGGAAGATGGTGCTTGCATAACAGTGAGTACACAATCTTCTGTCTTAGATTATGTGCCTGAATTTTGTTTTTACCTGGTTGCTATCCATTGATGCTGGAGGGTGGGGAAGAAAGCAATATGAAGACCCTCCCCCTCCAAAAAAAAAATCCCAGTGGCTCATTTAAAATTCAGGAGATTATCTCTCTGATGAAGAAATATTAAGTGTTTCACCCCAACCATCTTGTCATTATTTGTACTTTTCCTCTCCTCCACTCTCTAGATAGCTGTCATGAAACCATCACCCTTGGACAATGACTCAGCATTGATAGCTGAGACCAAGGACCTCAAGTCAGTTTTTTTACACCTGCTTCCTTCACCCTCAAGTATAATTTTTAATCTTTTCAACACAATCCTTTGTCTCTTCACTTCCAAATTGCCTTGCTTTTTATGAATGACTAAATCTCAGAAACCTTGGACCTTCAATTTGAAAAAGTTTAGGTATTTAACATCAGCCCATGGATCTTATGTAATGTCTCTTCTGCTGGAAAATGAGGATGGAAATCTTCTGAGGCCTCCATTTGACATTCCAGCTATTTTAAAAATCCATTCATCTGGAATAACTAGAAAAATAACCATCTTTAGTTTTGACGGTACTCAATCTCCAAGGTATGCGCCAGGGCAGAGCCGAACCCAATGATCTAGGAGGCCCCTGGCTTTGACTGTGCTTGGGAACAAGTGTGACTGCTCAGCCTTCCTGCTTGCTTCTGTCTCTTTGTCTGGGGGAGGGAGGGGGTGTTTGCACCTAAACTTTTTCACATAAAAATGAAGCAGCTAGCACATTATGAAGAAATTTAGGTATGAATAGTATCACTCGACCCTTTAGTTTTCCTTCTTTACTTATCAATCAGGTGAGGTGGTTGTATTTTTTTTTTCCTTGTGAAACAGAGACATTTTAAATTATTTTTTTGTAAAAAAAATTAAGAGCGGACCTTATTGTTAATAAAGATTTTAGCCCCAGAGGCACATCAGGAACAACTGAAAAAAAGAAAACCTTCATGACCCTCTCTGTGGTTTGTCAACTTACCTTTAAAATGATGGACATAACTCCTAAAATTAGAAAAAATCATGAGATATTTCCACCTTCTAGGATTTGTAGGGAGCTTTTGTGATCTTTTACAACTGCCCCAAATCCTCTATTATTCATCCATGTATAAGATAGGATACGATGAGACTGAAATTATTGGGTTTTAGGAGTGGAGAATAATAGGAGATAATCATTTAATCTTTTTTGTTTCCTGAAAGTGATTTTGCTATTAACTTTTCTACTTTTCTCTCCACAGAAGTAGAAACATATTTTACAAATCTATGTTTAGTTTAATTTACACATCCTTTCATGACTAGGCCAAGTTCTTTACGGGCATTTATTCTACTTCATATAAATAATTGATCAGCCAAGTTAATTTACTTCTGCCTGACTTGGTCAACCTTAATTAACTGCCCTGGAATAAAGACTGAACTTTTTGTTAGCTTAAAATCTTTCACAAGCATGATAACAAGGTCTTTATTTCTCTTAAGTTTTCTGAACCAGCACTGTAACCAAGGAAATAATAATAATAAATTCATTGGCATAGAAATTATGAATTTTCCAGAGCACAATTATATTAACAGCAACAATAAATAAGCTTCCTGGACCTAGTTCTCATCCTTCTCTGCATGTCCCTCCAGCACATACATAGATCAATCTTTTGAAGTCAGTGGCTCTGTAGGGTTGCTGGGGAAAAATGAGCACTGGGCTATTAGCTTTTGAAAAGCTTTATTGGCAAAATTTGGCAGTATCCTTTGGAAAACTGTATTTATTAATCTATTTAGTTGATTTAGATATGTGTGTGGGATGTTAACTTACCAGTGCCCCTTGTCATTAGCTTCAAAATGCAAAAGAAATGCTAGAAATCCTTCAGATTATCTCTAATTTATCTTGTATATATTTTACTTGCATAAAATTGTTTGTGTAATATTTCCTCCATTAGATTATAACCTCCCTGAAAGCAGGGACTTTCTTTGTATCCTCAGTAGTAGTAGTATTTATGTATGATAGTAGGTATTTAATACATCTCTCCCTCCCTCCCTTCCTTCATGTTTTCCTCCTTCCCTTCTTTTCTTTATTCTTTCTTTCCTCTCTGCCTGTTTCCTTAAATTCTTTCCTTCTTTTCTTCCCTCCTTCTCTTCTTTCCCTTCTTCCTTCTTTATTTGTTGAAATAATTAATTAGTGCCCTGATTTTCTACCCATTGTGTATATATGTGTGTATATATATATATATGTGAATTTCTATTCTTTATTGAAATTAGTAGCATTACCAATCATGATATTGTTTTAAACTCTCTAAAATATTGATAGCATTGCTTATACTTGCATGCCCTTCTGAAAGCTGTATGTCCCTGATTGGTATAGTACATCATAGAACAGTTTCATCCTACATTCAGCTTTTAGCATTTGAGTATATTCAGACCAAACTACTCCTTTATGTAATTCAGATCTAAAGCCTCTTCTTTCAAAAAGCAGAAATCCAATAAATAAACCATGTGATGGGGAACTGGTACTGTCGGATTTGGCAAAATCTTTGGGAACTTCATAGGGAAAAGTCTTGGTTGCTCTTCCCCATTCCAGCCACCTCTGCCATGTCAAAAAAAAAAAAGAAAAAAGAAAAAAGGAAATAAATTTTTTAAGACCATGAGTTTAAAGAGTTTAATTTGAATGGCAATAACTTTGCTGGCTTTATTGCACTGCTGTCAAAATTAGTGGCAGAAATGAGAACTTAACAGATATGTTCCATTTGGAGGTCTAAGTACAGAGATGATGTCTGAGTTTTCAACAACTAACCCAAAGAAGTCTATGGACCAACACATAGACTTAAAAAAAAAGAGTATTTTTTTTCCTTTCCTTCCTCTTCCCTTTCCCTTTCATCTAACAGTTCCTTTTCCTCTTCTCTTTCCCCTTCCCCTTCCCCTTCCCCACCTCTCTTCCTTCCCTCCCTTCTGCCCTTCCTCCCTTCTTCCCTCCCTCTCTCTGTGTCTCTGTTTCTGTGGCTTTGTGTCTCTCTCTTTCTCTCTCCCTTTTTCTCTCTATCTGTCTGTCTGTCTCTGTCTCTGTATCTCTGCTTCTTACTCTGTGTCTCTATAACCCTTCCTTCTTTTCTCCCCCTTCTCCCCGCCCCCCAAATTAATTATGGTTTGAACACTACCAAGAGCCAAATTAGTTTTCTTAGTTCCTACTGCAACACAAGTGTTTTCTACTCAAAATGAACTGTGGACATTATTTTCCTTTCCTGTTAATAGATTTAAGAATAAAAGGGGCCATAGCTTTAGGAATAAAATGCAAGTTTCCCACTTTCTCCCCTTGCCATAAAGGTTTGAAATCCTTGAGGTTATTGTAAAGTCTGTGGTTGCCTGATTCCTATATCTTAGTTTAAAGGCCTAAGTAGTTTTTGAATAGATTTGCTTTCTAGATAGTAAAAGAGCACAATTTTTACAAAATATTTAAAGCCAGATTGAGACCATAATGAATCAACTGTTTCTCTTGAGTTTTTTTTTAACCTGTTAAAAGAAAATACCTTTCTAAATCCACTTCAAATCTATTTTTTTCAAATTTGACTGATTTTATATGGTACTTTTGTTTTGTTAGGAAGGCAAGCTGGACCTTAGTGTTGTAACTAAATGGAGAAGTATGAATTCTCCCATCCTTTGGGTCCCTATTTTGATTCTTTTGGAAGTTTACCATGAAGAGAATTAAAGTAATTTCTAAAAATTAGAAAAATCTTAATGGAAAAATGATACTGAACATTTTTCTGTTTTCTGATGATAGAATCACAGAATGATGAGCTGCTAAGAGATCTTACACTTCATCTAATGAAAGCATCTCATCTTACAGTGGATGAATCTGTGTCACTGTGTCTTCCAAGGCTGCGGTAACTTATCAGTGAGAGAACTGAAATTCTAAGCTTCTGACTTCATATTAGATGCACTTTTCCATGACACCATAGAGACTCTACAAATGCCAGTAGTACCTAGGGTATAGAAATGCCATAGTGAGTAAAACGATTTACTTGGTTCTAGAGAGATGTGAATTTGTAACTTGCCAAAGATACTTAACTTGCTCTGTGGTCCTGAGTAAGTCACTTAACTGCTTCATGTTATTAGAAATATACATATTATACATTTACACATTCATGTATATATTAACAATGTATATCATATAATATCTAGGTAGATGTTAGCATTCACAGTTGTTATATAGAATTATATATGTATTCTATTATAGGTAAGCTTCTCATCTGTGGTGTGGGATCATTTTTAACAGTTAGTTTTGTACTTGTTTGTCTGATTCAGTAATTATTCACTATGTTATTTTTGCTGTCCACATTACTTAGGAATATATTTTCTAGGAGTCGACCAACTCCAAATGTGACCCCTAGCATTTTAGGTGGTTTGCATTTCTGTGGAACTGTAGCTTTAAGACCAAGAAAGGAACAACTTTCCATTCTGTGAAATAATTAATCACCCTGCCCTGAGCTTTTAACAGCCAAGATAACCTCCAGGGGTGTGCAGTCTGTGAACAAGGAAGAGTGAAGGTGCTCTGAGAATCTGGTCTGTGGCCTCTGACATTACAAAGGTTCCAAATTCGGCTCAGAAAGATTTCCTGGAGAATTAGTTTTATTTCATTTTCCTTAGTACTTTTCTGTCAGAAGATGTTAATGTTTCATCGAATCCATCCAGGATGCTTTTTTTTTTTTTTTTTTTTTTTTTTTTTTGGTCTTTCATACAATTATAGATCCAAAGTTGGAAGGACCCTTTATGGCCATCTGATCCAACCCTGTCATCTTAGAAATGAGGATCCTGGGCCCAAAGGTCTTAATTTCTTTTGAAATTCCCACTTAGCAGGTCGTGAAGAGCCAGAGGCAGGTTTTTCACCAAGATCCTTGTATTACAAAATGGCCTCTTTCCATTCTGTCTTCTCCTGCTTTCCTTTCTTTTGATGACATGCAATCTTAAGAGTTTCTTCAAAATAGACATTAGAAAGTTCAGGTGTTGGAGTCCAATGCTTGGTTTAGTTCATGTGAGAGATACTCACCTAAACAGCAGAAATCAAAATTTGGATTCATTTAGCTTTTAATGAGGCAATATGGGTGATGGAGTGGCTAAGAGTGCTGGACCTGAGCTCAAATGCAGATTCAGATACTTCTTTAGATGTATTTTTCTGGGGAAGTCACTGGACACTGTTTTCTTATCTGGAAAATGGAGTGAATAATAGCACCTACTTCTCAGGATTGTTGTTAAGATAAAATGAGATATTTACAAAGTGCTTTGCTAACTTTGAATTGCAACATAAATGTTAGCCATTGTTATCATCATTATTCAGAATGGAAGCCTCTGAAATTCTTTTGTTGAAAACAGCAGAGGGTCCAGTTAAGAAGAGTCTCTAAGGGTTATCAGAGAGTAGGAGGATCTCCAACACTGTTTGACCATGATGTTAGAAGGGGATGGCAGCTTTGTCTGGGAGGATGGCTAAGTACTCATATTGGTGAAAGTTTGGAGCTTAGAAATATCAGGCCTCCTGTTAGGGGCTTTTCAGTGGAAGCTACCTCAGGGTGCTTCTTAGCAATGAAAGTTATCTGTTCTTGGAATCTCACTGCAGAATGTTACTTAAATAGTGAATGTTTTGGCTTTAGCCTCTATCTCCCGTACATATTAATTTTTTATGTTGTACCTAATATGTTATATAGAGTGACTCATAGGTTTTCAAGTAAAACATCCCGATGTAATTAGGGAGATTTAATTATGAATTCTGTGTTCTTATGAAAATATTATTTTTCCTCTCTAAGGGAAAAAAGATGTTGATCCAGTGATGGTATATTTAGAACAGTCTTTCTAAAATTATAGCTGTACCAACAGATACATAAACATAAACTAGTAGCCCAAACCATTAATGAAAGATAAATTGTATGAAGGAAAATGACAAATGTTTATGGTTTAGGGGCAGCATTGAAAACAGAGCATGTCTCCTTAGACACAGCAACTGTTTTAACAGCTGCATTTTTTCCCCTCCCAATTCTTATTTCAGGTTTTTGAGTCATGATGCAAGAATCTGGGCCTGAGACAAAAAGCAACGGTTCAGCCATTCCGAATGGAGCAGGCAGCGGCAACCACTTACTGGAGTGCGGCAGCCTACGCGAAGGGAGAGCCAACGGCGAGACACCGTCGGGGGAGATTGGCGCGGCGGATTTAGCACATATCCAGCAGCAGCAGGTACCGTGAGAGATATTACCGCTCTGGCCACTGAAGGGGAGGCCAAACAAACCACTCTTTAACCCTTGGAGGACTTGGATTTTTAGAGCTTTTACGACATGAATGCTTTTTAAGGGAATATATGTGCATCTGTAGGTTTGTGCTCACACACACATGTGTGCATCTGTGTGTGTGTGTGTGTGTGTGTGTGTATGTGTGTGCATAGAGATTTCTAACTTTATTTTTTAACTTTATATACTCCAAGTCAAAGTAGATAATACTGGTACATGTAGTTACCATGGGCCTGGCATAAGGAAGGAGAAATTGTAAAGAAGAAAATGAAATAGCAACAAGAGAGACACGGAGAGGCAGAGACAGGTAGAGACAGAGGGACAGAACTAGGGAGAGACTGGAGAAGATGACAGTTGCCCCAGAAACCACCAGTGGCACTGTTCCCTTGGGATGCCTTCCACAGATACAAGCATTCAGGAGTATGGATACATATCCATGTATCTTGGAACCACCCATAACTGTCTGTCCATGGATGATGAAATTTAGTTTCTATTTCCAATTACTAACTGTCATGGACTGCCCTGGAAGGCATATGTAGGTGAGGATGTGAGGATTACAGAACTTTTAACTCTGTGTGTGTGTGTGTGTGTGTGTGTGTGTGTGTGTGTGTACTTAGATCACGACAAACAGCAAAAAGAAATTGCCAGACTGTAAAACTCACTATGACCATTGATGACGTACCCTGCCAAAGATAACCAAATCTTATTTCTCAAACAAATTGGCTTTGCTTAAAAACACATCATTTCCTCCCCCCTCCTTGCTACCACTTATGAGATAAGCAATTATTAGATACCTTAAGTGTAGAGAACACTCTTCCTTTCAGTTAGTGTACCATTTGGACAAATGGAAGAAGATTGTCTTCGGAGCCTTACTGAAAGTTTCATAGGATTTTCAGTAGAGAAAAACAGTTTTTGTCTGAAGGGATTCTTGATTGTCCAAATCATTGCATCTTGAAGGGACTGGTAAATATTCTCCCTTTGTCCTCTATGAGGTATAGTTTTGAATGGGTACTTTAAAATATGTTTTAATTATTACCTTCTCAAAAGACGTTTTCAATAAATTAAAGAGTCATTAATTTTTTAGTTCAACATAGGCTGTTGGAATCATCTGTTGACTGGGAATAAAAAGGATGGAGTATGTGTATATGTATGTGTATATGAGAGAGAGAGAGAGAGAGAGAGAGAGAGAGAGAGAGAGGAGAAGAAGAAGAAGAAGAAGAAGAGAGAGAGAGAGAGAGAGAGAGAGAGAGAGAGAGAGAGAAAGAAGAGACAGAGACACAGAGACAGACACTCAGACAGAGATAGCAACAAAGAGACATGGCATGTAATACCCAGGGCTTCTGATTAGTACTATTGACTTCCCTATTACCAGCATAAAAACATACCTCTGTGACTTCTGACATATCCTGCCTGTAAGATCTATGATGCACATTTAGTCATAATCTTATGCCCAAGTTCTGACTCCTGAGATTTGTTAGCCAAACACAACAATCCACAGCAGACATGAGTCTTTGTATTTGTGCCAGGAATTTCACATGCTTCATGTGTACCTTGCACAATGGGAATGAGTAGTTGGTCCTCTGTGGTGCCATTCTTCATGGCCTTACCGGGCAGAGGCCAGTTTGAAGCATTTTTCCAAAGTGTCAATTGGAATCAACCTGTTGGCTCTTTTGCCATCAATCACTGAGAGCCTGTTGAAGAGTACATAATTGAATAAGTGAAAAATTTGTAATTTCTGAGTTTTCTTTTCGGCAAGTAAACATCACTAAAAATCTTAAAAGATGGATATAAATATTACTAAGGAAATACTTGGGGCATAAAGAAGAGAGAAGATTAGTCTTCTTCTCCACATATTTTCTTTTAGAAGGACCATTTCCTGTTAGAAAAATTGGGAAAAAAAATCAGTAGATATTGATGGCCAGCTATATGTCTTAATTGTTACCTTTTAGGTAGAGCTATATTTAAAGCAGGTCATTGACATATCTGTTCTAAACATGTATATGTGGGTATACACACAACCTATTATATGTACATTATCATATATGTGTGTATAGATTGTGTGTATGTATATGTGTGTGTATATACACACATGTTTCCATTAGAAGAGCTTTTCTGACAGTCTGTTACAGCTAGTGGTCTCAATATGTTTTTGGAAGAAAGGTAGCCTTCCAATCATTGTGCATATTGTTCTTTATGAAGTCCAATATAATGCCATGTACCTTTCAGACTTCACTGACGCATTTTAAATAAGACATAAGCAGCTGCCTAAGTTAAACCGAAGTGTGCAATGAAACTTTTGTTGGTGTGGATAAGAAATACCTTTAGTCAAAACCAGAAACTCGATGATTAAAAAGGCATAAGGGACTCAGTTTATCAGAGTTTCGTGACGCTAAAAAAGTGCTACAATTAAACAGCTCCAAGAAATGTATGATACCAAGTACGATAGACTTGGGTTGTTTCAATCATTTTCATCCTACAGGTTTTTACTTGAAGTGAGAATACCATCAGTGAGAAAATCACAGCCATGCTGAATTCATTACTGCGGTAGTCACACAAAACCACGGATAAAATTTCAATAACTGCAGGCCACAGTTGAGTAAACAGTTGCACTGAAACTTAATTCCTGTTGACTTTTCCCTCATTCTTCGCCAGGGGCACATTCTGATTCGTAGTGCAAAGACAACAGGGGTTACAGCTTTGATTAATGTAGGACACTGGAAGAGAATTAGAACAGGAAAATATGTTGGAAGTGCATTCAACACAAAGGTTTGGCTTAAAAGGATGTGATAGCAAAATGAGTTAATTATGCTTTGTGTTGATGAGAAGGTTATGGAATTTTCCAGTTCCACTTTGCTCATAATTGATGATACATGGAGAAAATTTAGCCAATACACAGTATTTGTCAAGGTAAAAATGTTAGACCTTCCACGTTTGTTCTTTATTATCCAGGGTAATTATATATTGTGGCAAATGTCTTTTCAGAGAAGAGAATGTAGACAAGGACCAGCTTTGGAGAATGTCCATGTGTTTTATTGACTAGAAGATACTGCCGAAACTCAACAGTCATTACTTTTATTCCTTTCACCCAAAGAAAGGCGCCATTCCACAGGAGTAGACAAACTTACACATAATACTCCAAGACTCCTACTTATTCTCTGCTTCTCCCATACCTGAATGAATTGTCTTTAACATGCTTTCAACCCATGCCTCTATGTAATATAAACCTATTACTAAAAGTAGATGGGTTTTTAAACATAATTTTACAAAGTTAAAGAACTAAATCTTTTTTTCCCCTTTAGTCATGTCTTTTTAGTTGTAATAATTGATTTCTGGTTCCCAGAAGTCCCCTTCTTAGTCCTAGAATTTTGTTCTAGATGTCATAACAAAAGTCTACTTTCTTCCTACTAGAGTACTTGCCCATAGACAAACCTTAAGAGACAAATGCTGTTATTTAGTGTCACCATTATTTATTTGTTATTAATGTATATTGAAAAAAAAACTTTAAAATAGTCCACTAATTTGTGTGGATCAGGAGCTTTTAAGAGCCTGGAATTTTAGAAAGAAGAATTTTGTTTCCATACAGCTTCAGATGGGAGCGTTTACAGATAAGCATATTACATAGAGCATAATGTTTAGAAGTTTCTCTGTATACAGCATATGCTGTCAGGTCAATTAACAGAATGCATACTAGAGAATGTTTATTCAATAAAAAATGAATAGCTGCTAAATAAAACAGCTATTTCCTAACATCACTATATTTGAAGTTGGGGGTCCCTCCTCCACCTGGCGCCTACTTTGCCTCTAAATCATCCCAGTGAAGAGTATTCCTTCCGTTGTTCCTAGGGACACCTGCAATTTGCAGAACTTTTGTCCAAAGCTTGTGTTAGAAGGTCAGCTGTGCATTTTCATTTATTTTGTTAGTTTGTACAAAAGGGTATTGAATTCAAAGCCCTTTTTGATATTTGACTAAATGGAGCAGTTTTTTATGTTAATTGTTCAAGGTGTCTAACTTTCAATCAGTATGTGGTAAAAGCTGGTATAGGTAAAGAACTCTCTTTAAAGGGAATGCATTTCATAGATCCAGGATGATGGAAGCCACACAGGTTTGCTTATTTTCAATGGAGCAAATCATAAAAGTATATAGAGTGAATAAAGCTGAAAGTATCAATGAATATTTGAAGGATTTTTAGAAAAAGGGAATAATTACCCCAAAAGGTGAAGAAACTCAAGAACTTTGGGTCCTTATCTCGAGAAATTTAATGACATGCTAGAAAGGAATAATCAGGAAAGAGAAACAATCAGCATTAAAGGACCCTAGGATTATTCATCCATTGATATACTCAAAGTTTCCAAAAAACACTGGGCATGACTCGTGTCTCAGCAGTGTCTAACGTTTTCAGAATTTGTTTGGGACACATGCCCTTCCTGATTCAATTGAAAAAGAAAAGGCTTTTTCATTATGAAACATTTATTTCTGGGGTTGAGATGTGCATGGTAGGTGTGAGTAGACTATAGCACATTATCAAAAACTATTGCATGAGACAGGTGGCACAGTGGGTATTATCAGACAGAAATATGATCAGGAAAAAAGGCAAGTTGGTTATATACTGAGGGCAAGAGATGGACAGCTCAGAGGCTCAACTGTTGTCCAGGTGGTGTGATATAGGATCTTGCATAAGGTCCTCAAGGAGCCTCACAGGAAGAGGAGTCAAGGGCAGGGACAGCCCATGTAGACAAATTCACATACCCATCAAAGTGATGAAATGTAATTAAACATTTGAAAAATGGAAACTATTTCAACTCAACTCACCTTGACTTCTGAAGCCAGTGTACAATAAAAAATGATGAACAAGCTGATTTTAGAAAGATCTGGGAGGACTTATACTAACTGATGCTGAATGAAAACAGCAGAATCAGAAATACACTGTACACAGTAACAGCAAGATTGTGTGATGATCAGCCATGAAAGACTTGTTTCTTTTCAGCAGTTCAGTGATTCAAGGCAACCCCAATAAACTTTGGAGCAAATTACAAGCCGGGCATCAGGTTCCTTATAGACACTTCTAGTTTTCACTTCCAAGAAAGAGACCATGTAAAGCATCTGGACTGGTAATAATATTGCATAGAAGGTTCTTTATTTAGTTTTCTATCTGTGTTCATCTATCTATCTGTCCATCATTTCTCCATCTCTATCTATCCAGACTTCTCTTTGGTTATTTAATACTGAATTTCTCTCTCTATCATCTACCTGCCTATCTCTTTATATCTATCCATCTCTCACTCTCTCTCTGCCTCTGGCTTTTGTAAATCTCCTTTTCTGTTTTTTTTTTAATCACTCATTCTCCTTTTGCATTTAATTTTGAATTTAGTTTCAGTCAGTATCCCCTATTTTCTCCCCTTTCCACTGTTAGTAAGACCTTGATTCAACAGCTACCTAAGACACTTGTAGCAGTCTGAGCCTGACCAAGTCATTTGATGTCTCTGGGGCCTCAATTTCCTCCTCTTTAAAATGAGAGGATTGGTCTTGAAAGCTATGGCCCCTCTAAAGCAGCTCAAAATCTCATGTCCTTAGATGTACAAGCAGAGTGATAGAGCTTCTTTGTTTTCTGGCATAGCCTCCACAAAGGGCTGGTACATGGAAAATGGAGATGCCCTTTCTTCTGTTCCTTTACAGTTCAGGAGGCACATCTGTGTGTGTCTAGACAATGTTGATGCTGATGTCTCCCATGAATCCTTTGAATTGGATTCGTGATCAGTTCATCCCTGTCAGTAACATAGGCAACAACTGTATGAAGTCTCCTTTCCTTCCATCTTTACTGCAAGGGAAGAGAGGAGATGGAAGAGCAAAAGAACATTCAGCTTCCTTGTTTTCCATGAAGGTGTCGCTCATGCTCTTCCAAGCTTGCATAATAAAATGGAACTGGATGTTTATAACTATTGAACTGTTTTTAAAAATATATACCCTCAGTGAAGAAAACACCGATGGCTAGAAAATTTATATTTGCAGCTAATGGTGACACTTTATAGGAGACTGATCCCCCCCAAATAAAATATCAATTTTAGCTGTGCTAGAATGGGAGATATTCAACCAATTGTTTTAAAAATACAACAAATGGCTTGGTTTTTTTTTAGCAGCCTATTGTAGGGACTAGAGAACCAGATTTGGAGTCAGGAAGACCTGCCTTCAGGTACTCTTACAAAATCTTTCTCAAGGTTTTCTCTAGGCAGCTCTGTATTCTCTCAAGAGTTCCAGACTCTTCACAGAACTGTGATGAAGATCAAGTGCTTTGCCACCCTTAAAGTGCCATTAGCCATTATTACTAAAATCCTAGAATTAGTTGTTCTATGTTATGAAAAGCATACTGAGACTTGATTTTTGAAAAAAAAATATTTGCTTCAGTTTTCCATCTTCTTAGTTTGAAAGTAGCATATACTCATAGCCCAATGAAGAAAGGTCATTGCTAGAGATTGGTCTAACCAGGAATAGAAACTAGCATTCTCTACAAGGAGAAGACTGGTTTTGGAGAGAAGATTTGAATTTGAGCCATGACATTTTCTTCCTGTTTAAAACTCTGCTCTCCTTTTCCTCATCTATAAAAAGGGGTGCTTACCTGACTGACCTCTAAAAGCTTTTCTAGCTCTAGCTCTGGAATAGATATTTTCATGAAGTTCAATTGCCCTTCTTGTTAGCAGGCACTCAGTTGTAAGTAGGCATAGAGAATAAAAGAAAGGCAAGTGAGTGAACAGCCCCAAAGAGTTCTAGGAATTCTGCTTCCCACAACTGTTTCATTGTGTGTGAAATGGATCCTTTCAGCTTCCCTAGAGAGCCTCACACTTAGACATCATAATTCCAAGTACTGACCCATGAGCTGAAACTCCATATCTTTTGTCACATCAAAATTCTTTTTGAACTTTCAGGTGGTATGACAACTAGTCATTTGTTGACAGATTAGGTGCAGACATTGCAAAGAGTTCATTCTGTAAAGCCGGCAGACTTGTATCTGTTCTCTTAAGGGGGAAAAGCCCCCCACCATACATGGCTGTTTTGCAATTGCTTGCATTCATTGACAGCTAATGCTGAGCTGGCAGAATTGATGTTTGTGTAATGTAACCCTATAGCTTGCCCGATGGAGTGGAGTGTACTCTGAGCGTGCATGGATTACTTGATAAAAAGGGTTACAAGGTGACTGCTTTTATGACAAAGGAGAACAATAACATAGATGCTGGGACTATGTGGCAAAACAAGAAGAAAGTTTATAGAGTGAACTGAACTTCATGTAAGAAACTTTCTTTTCATCATTTTTCTTTGAACTGAAATAGATTGTAACAACCAAATGTCAATTGTAGCTTTCTGGAGACTTTTGTTAAATGCTGTTTGATTTGGGGCCACATAAATAGTCAGCTTCCTTTCCTTTGGTAAAATGAGATGAGTTCATTCACACATTTTTCCATTATACTACCTTGCTGTAGGCAAGAGCAAGTCTATTTGATAAAATTGTGGCCCCATGCCATGTGTTTGCATGAGATTTCCTAAAAATTCATTCATGTAGTAAATATAATGAGTGCCTACCATGTATGACCCTTTGCCAGACACTGCAGGATGGCAAGGAATCCAGTTGGATTGGGCCGTGTAGATGAGTACTAGAAGAGGTGATTCAAAAGATGGGGACAAGATTTCCAATGATCCTTATTACCAAGATCAGAAGTCTGGATTTTATCCTTTAGGCAGTAGGGAAACATTGGTAAGGTTTAAGCAGACAAGTGATATAATCAAAGGATGAGATGATCAGTGTGGCAAAATGAGGCAGGGACAGTTTAGGAGTACCACAAAGTAGATATAAGAAGATCATTTGAGAGGCTCTTTATATTGTGGGTCAAAAGTATGGAAAATTTTTACTAGTATGGTGGCAGTAATAACAATAGAAAAGATGAATGAGAGAGAGATTGGAGGAGCTCAAAGAATCAGCACAATTATACAAGTACATAAGCATTTAGGAAGCCCTTTCTATATGGCAGGCACCATGCTAAGGGCTGAGATTATAAAAAAGGGCTAACAACAGTCTGTACCCTTGAGAAGCTCACAGTCTAATGGGGAAGCCAACATGAAAACAGCTATTGGCAAACAGGATGGAAGCAAAAACAGGAATAAAACAGATAGCCTTGAGATTTCAAGACTGGACAATGAAGGGAATCATGATACCCCTGACAAATTATAGCTGCAAGGGGAATTTCTTTTCTTTTCTTTTTTTTTTTTTAAAGACACTGCTATAGGGTAAAGCTTTATCACTGATTACAGGCTACTTTTTTCATACTATAAAAAGAAGAATGCGTTTATCATTTTTGTAGTACATTCTTAAAAATCCCTAGCTATTTACTAATGAATATATCATAAAGTCAGACGGGAATGGGTGATTAATTGCTTTTTAGTGTTTCCATTGATCATGAAATATGCTCATCTCTTTTAAGGACCAAAATTACTAAGTTAAATCATTTGATAATGCTTTTATTCCATATTGACATAAGCAGGTTAGAGTGAATTTCTTTGTAAGATCATAAAATAGAATTACAGTATCTTGTGTTTTTGTTGTTATTGTTGAGAAAATAGGATATGTAATTATTAAACTGTCGTGTCTATATATGTCATGTTAGAATATTGTGTAACCTACCAGAGATTGTCAAAATGTAATATTGCTTGTTGCTTGGAGATTAGCTTGTTTTTAATGGGAAGGAAGGTAGTCTTTCCTTTTTCTTGATAATCTTTAGTAAAACGTGCTTTCTTTATAGTTTTCCTAATTTTAAAATTCTAAACTCAGTATCCACAAAAGAAAACATTACAATAAACATGACTTCAAAAAGTAGATTCTTCATATAAAATTAACTGCATTATTTATAATTTGTTTTGAAAATACAAACATATAGACATGTATATTAGCATTAACAAATTAACAAGAAAAGGATCCACCTTCAGTTTGGTGATTCCTGGCCTCTTTCTATTCTCTTATTTTCTTCTATTTTATCGTGTTGACATTGTTAATTACACTTAATATGCTTTTAGTTACCATGAAGATTGTTCTACTTCTGCTTCTTCTCTGTACCATTTCACCTTAGGCTTTAGCTGTTTCTTTGTATTCTTCATATTTATCATTTCTTATGATATATTAATATTTTGTTATTTTGGCAAACTAGAGACCATTCAGTCATTCCCCAGTTATTGGATATGTGAATTTTTCTAGTTTTTTTTAATCAAAAGTAAAGCTTCTATGAATATTTTTATTTTTTTATAATAATAACTTTTTTCTTTTTTTAAATACATGCGAAGATAGTTTTCAACATTCGCCCTTACAAAACCTTATGTTCCAAATTTTTCTCCCTTCCTCCCCATTTCTCTCCTCCACTAGACAGCAAGTAATCTGATATAGATTAAACATGTGAAATTCTCCTAAACATATCTCCACATTTATCAGACTGCACAAGAAAATATGATTTATTTTTATAGATTTTTCCCTCTGAGGTCATATCCTTCAAATATGTTTCTTCCAACAGGATCACTAGTCATTGCATAAGATCAGTTCTCTAATTCTAACTGTATCCAAAAGGGATTTGGTAGGATCTTAGGCTGTCCAACAACTTTTTTGTTTTGACTGTGTTTTGATACTATTACTTTGATATGTCCTGCCCAAAATTAAAAAAAAAAAAACAAACAGTAACACATGACAGAAATACCTAATCTAATGGTGTTGTTTTTGGTGATGGTGATGATGATGATGAATGATACATGTTTCACCATTTGAATATGAGCTTCTTGAGGATAGAGACTGTGTTTTTCACTTTTTTTCATATTTCCAGTGATTAACTTGCATGGTGCCTTTGTAGTAAGTGTTTTTAATAAATGCTTGTTTGCTGATTGATTATTGATCAAAATTTCCAGTGACTTCTTTTACCATTCTCAGCCACATCTAAATTAAACTCTTGAGTACCTGACTAACATATTCCTAAATTGCCATGTAAGTGAAATGTACTTCTTTATAGGAAGTGCCACCTTTGTTCATCAAATAAGAAAAAAAAATAAAACATAGACAGCTCTAATCTTACGCCATAACTTACTGTTTTTATCATGTTCCTCATCCTGTCCCTAACTTCTCTTATCTCCCTACATGGCATAGAAGGTGACATGATGTCTTTTTAGTCATTCAAATCTAATAACTTTTAATCTGAAGGTTAAGTAGTGAGATATAAACTAAGAGATGATAATATCAATTTTATGTTCACTGAAGGGCACAATATACCTCTTTCTAGTAGAGGGAAAATTGTGCGGAAAATGTCTTTTGCTTTTCAATAGAAAAGAGTGCCAGTTGGAGCCAAAGAAAAACGGTTTGGGGAAAATTAAATAAAAATAAGCCATTTCGCCTATATAGTGTAACAGTGGATTTTTCATTATGGCAATTACTAGGCATTAATTTTTTTTCAATGTAATATTGGGGGAAGGCTTCTGTTTTTATAGCATTCTGTATTGACTACAGTGGTCCTCGTTACTAACTCAACCAACCTTTTCCAAGGTTAAAGACTGAGAGGGAATGACATAATGCTTATCCTTCCCTTGCCTATTTTGGGTACTAATACATATGATAAATAACATGGTGATAATGTTGCTTACCTTATTCCATACTGTTTCTGTTGGCCGAATTCCGTGCAGCAGGAATTTTGTATGCACAAGATATGGAGTGATTCTGTTCTTGTGAGGATGAATCTCTATTGTAATTTTTGTGTATTATCATTTATCAGACTGGGGCTTAATTTACCCCCAAAAAATTCCAATAGGAAGTCATACTCAGATCCAAGAAGACTGATGTTCAAATCACATTTCTCAATATACTGGCCCTCAACTTAGGCATGTGCTTAATACTATAAATTACAGAATAATCACAGATCTGTATTATGGAGAATATTTCCTCAATGGAAATTTCTTACAGCAATGAAATCATACAGCTGGACGAAAAATAAACCCCAAACTGAAACAAAATATAGAACTGAGTATAAGAAGTAAATAGGCACAATTTTAAAATGAGGAAGTAGGGAAGTACATCACGTAGAGAATGTAGCTTAACTTGTGCATACTGTTCAAGGTCAATGACTCCAAATGAGTAAGATGAGAAAGGGATATTATGGTAAAGTCAAAATTTGATTCTAATATAGTAGGAAAGCTGAGCTATTTAAAAAACCCAAATTTACTGAGAAACCTCTACTTTTATTAAAGCTTTTGTTGCAGTTCATACATAAGCATTTAATTGCTTATGTTTTTACCTATAAAATACAGAGGGTATAATATTCAATATCTGGTAAAGCTCATTGAAGAATAGAGTTATAGATCTCTATTTTGAGACGATTAATAGCCAATGGCTCAATTCTATTTCTTCTTTTTCTTTTCATGAGTATACTAATAACTGATCACGCCTTTGGCTCTTCTGAAAGCCCCCTGGCTGGGCTTGGTAACTTGGGCTGTTCTAAACTCTGAAACCTTTCTAGCCTCTTTAAAAAATATATGTACATGCTTGTACCCATACACACACACACCTGAATTGTCAAAGCATGTGTATATGTCAAAAAGCTTCCCAGTTAATTTAAAATAGATTTTTTGGACAAAATGTCTATCCATTGATTACTTCATTAATTCATTTAGGAAATATTTATTGAATGCCCATTGTTTTCAAAACATTGTACACAGAGAAGAATGCAAATATTAAGAAATAGGTCCCTACCTTTAAGTAACATGTAGTCTGATTACTTATGGAGTGATTCTGCTCTTATGAGGATGAATTTCTATTGTAATTTTTGTGTATTATCATATGTATGTACATATATTGTCCTAATTGTCTTAGTTCAGTTTTATATTTATTTACTATTAAAATAGGCATTTTATATTTATTCTCTGTATATGTGTACATGTACATGCATATGTGTATATATACATGCACATATATACATATGTATACATATATACTATATATACATACACAGACTATGTGTATATGTGTGTATGTATGTATATATGTGTAGTTGTTGTCTCTCCATTAGAACATAAACTTAGTGCAACCCAGAGACAGTTTCATTTATTGTACTTAGAATCTCTAGTGACCTACATGTAATAGATGTTTATTGGATACTTGTAGATTGATTGATTTGTGGGGCTAGAAGGGAACGGAGAGGCTATCTAGCCCATTTTACCCTTGAGTAAACTGAGCACTGAAGAGTTTAAATGAGTTCCAGAAGCTCCTACAGGTATTAATGGGAGAAGCAAGGCTTGATTCCATACCTCTAACTCCAAAGCTTCTTTCCCATTGCCTCTCAAAGCAGCCAACTATAAGTCTGGCACAAAGTATGATGATGTAGAGAAAGCAGAGCCATCATATCTGCTAAGGGGATTCAGGAAAATGTCACAATTGTGTTGGACTTTGTTGAATGAATTAGGATTGAATTGATAGAAGATGTGACTAAATCAGAGTCCACTCTAGGGGACTTGGTCTTAGCTAGCTCTTGCTTTAAATTCCACTTCTTATTCTTAAGGTCTGGGCAAATCACAACCTTTCTGAGCCTTGTTTTTTTCATCAAAAGAATGGGGACAGTACTCTTTGTGGTATCTAATTCAAAGGGTTGATATGAAGGTCAGATGAGATAATGTCTGTCCAGCACTCCAAAGGTCTTTGAACACTATGGCAATGTCAGTTGTTATTAGGGAAATTTAAGGTAGAGTGAAGGGAGAGCTGAAGTGCAGGACATTGTCTGTCTGGGGAGCAGTAGACAAAATCTATCTGAGACTGATGGAAGTATGTAGAGCTGGAAAGATAGATTGGGACCAGATTTCAAAGGACCCTGAATCTCAAAATAGTTAGGTCATATGGCATAGCAATAACAGATTGTCACTCATATTTTACCTGGGCAACAGCCGAGATGCTTAGTGTCACTTGTCTGAGGCACAGATTGTGGTTCTTGGCTTGTGTGCAGTTTCTGACTTGAAATCCAGAATTTCATGCACTGCAGTATGTTGCCTGGTTCTGCTGTCCACCACCTTGGAAAATACCCTGTGCTCTTTTCTTTTCATGACATTAGCCACCTCAGGTTAAGATGAATTTATTGAGCATTTACTATGTGTAAGGACTATAGATACTATACTAAACTGGAGAAGTCACGGTGCAGTGAAAATCATTTTAGACAAATGGCCAAAGGAACTGGGCTAGAATTTTGACTGCCACTTTCTTCTTGTGTGACTATGGGCAAGTCATTTTAACATCTCTGAGCCTCAGGTTTATCTCCTGAAAAATTAGAGGATCTGACTTAAGATCTCTTTCTGCTTTATGGCTATGATACTTTGATAGGATGGAGTTTGTCATTTGTCCCTCTCTTTAAGAAGTTTACAAAATGGCACTGTATGTTTTGCCTTTGATCAATCAATTTGTCTGTGTACATGCCTTAGTTCTTTTTTAGATGCTAAGCTCCTTGAGGATAGAGGCTGAGTCTTTTACTGTCCAGGAACCCAACGTGGAAAGTTAATGTTTTGCTTTGATGGGAAACATCATGGTCTAATTGCATGGAGAAGGAGCCTTATCTTTTTGCGGGGGAAGGGGAAGGAAGAGGTCTCATTGTTATGACTTCAATAGAAGGACCAATTGCATGTGCCATAGAGAGGTGGGCAATAAAAAAACTGAAAACATTTGGAACTGGAAAGAATCTTGGAAATGATCTTGGTTAACAAATATGTATCCATCTCTTACCACTAGCAAGACTTGTAAAGGATCCAAATAAGTTTTAGACCTACTTTCTATGCAGTTATATATTCATTCTAGAAGGAAAAAAATGAGGCATTTCTTCCTTTTTTTCCAGTTCTATCATTCAGTGAGCTTTTATTTAGCAGCTACTGTGTACAGATGATTGTGCTAGGGATAGCAAAAGAAAAAAAAAATACCCCCTACACTCCACCCTCAATGTTCACAACTGAAGATGTAGTAGTCTTAAAACATCATGGTATAGTTTCATTTTTTGACTTAACTTGAAATCTCTTTGTCATTCAAACATTTGGACTTGTAATTCAGATTTGCCAATACTTGCTTTTATACTTGGTAGAAGCTAGAAATGCAAAATGCATAAGGAATTGAAACACATGTTTGAGTAAGATCTGTCCTTCCTTGGCAATCTTGTCAAAGAATATGAACAGGTCGTTGTGGAATTTGTGGAATTTTAGTCTGAATTTTGTAACTATCAACAAGCATAGACATTTAATTAAACAGAAAATGTGAAAAGTGATTATATGTAAAATACATAAAATATCAAATTATTTCCTGTTATTTAAAAAAGAAATAAGTTCACCTTAGCCATAACAAAAGATCCTGTTGACAGAATTCTAAAACCCCTTCTGCTCTAATTCTTCTCTGTATTTTTTCAGATTTTAAAAATTCTGAACTTAGAATCTTTCAACGAAAAAACAAAAATGTGTACATATAAACAAGTGAAAATGACCACACACAAAACTTTTATTTTTTATTTTTGCTGAGGCAATTGGGGTTAAGTGACTTGCCCAGAGTCACCCAGCTAAGAAATGTTAAGTGTCTGAGACCAGATTTGAACTCTGGTCCTCCTGACTTCAGGGCTGGTATTCTATCCACTGCATACATAAAACTTTTAAACAAAGTTTTAAAAATTGATGTATTCACATTAAAATAATGGGAATGGATTATGTTTTCCAACCTCCTTCTGGAGGTTTTTTTTTTAACTTTTTTTTTTTTTTTTTTTTTTGCCATTATTACTTTTGTTCATTTTTACATAGTCCTCATTGATGGGTATATTGCTATCCTAATTATGCTCTATTCAAACTGAATGCTTTTCCATAACTCTTTCCCTATTTCTTTATCTTATTCCTATTTCCATTTTTATGGTAAAATAATATTCCTTATCTTGATATATCACAATTTATCCAACAATTTCCCAAACATTGTCTACATTGGTAGTTTTTAGCTTTTTCCTGTTACATATTAAGGTGTTGTGAATGTTTTTGTACAGATGTCTCCCACTCCATTTTCCTGAATTTTTAATAACAACATCCTTAGGATATCAGTCTTGGTAGTCTTAGTGGGACAATAGGTCACAGGGACCAAACAATACTGTTATCCAGGTCATCTGTTTTCCAAGAGATTTTTTTTTTACCTTTTCCCAGCTTCTTTAGTGCTATTAATATGTCTGATGTTCCATAGAAAGACCTTAAAGCACTCTATAAATGCTGGCTGTCGTTATTATTAATATTCCATAGAAATGATGTTCCATAGAAAGACCTTAAAGTACCCTATAAATGCTATTATTATTATTATTATTATTATTATTATTCCACAGCCTCACCAATATCGTTTTATCCTTTTTGATCACATCACTTTAGAAGGTTTGAGGTAATGTTCCACAAATATTTCATTCTACATATCTGATTATTTGAGAGTTTAATTAAATTTGGTCAGATTAATTGACAATTTTTCTCTGTTGAGAAATATGTCTTTGGTCAGAGAATCCTAGTGTCTCAGAGCTGGATGATAGTTGAGGCCATCCTGACTGATCTATACTGGAAGAAACATCTGCAATACAGATATTTTACATTATTCTTTAATCATTCATCCACTTAGTGGAATGGGCCTTAGTCTTAGAATTTAAAAAAAAAAAAAAAACAGTTCCTTAAAGCATTTGGATATCAGGTTTTTATCAGTTGGATTCATTGCCCTCCACTGAAGGCCCTGTCTGTGGCTTGCCATTTTATGGAGATGAACCTGGATTTTGAAGATTGTGGCAGCAGAATCTGGGCTTTGGCAGGTCTTACCATAATGGGAAGGGTTTGATTGCCCACCAAGAAATAGATCTCACAAAGTACAGAACAGTTTTCCATGGGTTGATGGCAGAGTAGGTGGGTGGATATTTCTTTCTTTCTTTCTTTCTTTTTTTTTCACTGAGGCAGTTGGGATTAAGTGACTTGCCCAGAGTCACACAGCTAGGAAGTGTTAAGTGTCTGAGACCAGATTTGAACTCGGGTCCTCCTGACTTCAGAGCTGGTGCTCTATCCACTGACCCACCCAACTGTCCTAAGTGGGTGGATATTTCAATCAAAAAAATTATAATCAGCTTTGGTGACTGAAATACTACCACACTTTATAAGATTACAGATTGTTGAAGTTAATTTACCACATACTTGACTGGATCTCATGCTAAGCTGCTGAGCAAATGGCTGGTTTACAACTATGAGGGGCGTTTAAGTTTTTTGTGTATTTGTAGAGCATTCAGAAATCCATTGAAGCCTGTGGATCCCTTCTATGAATAATGTTTTTAAATGCAGAAAATGAAATACGCAGGATTACAAAGGACAGCAATTAAATGGAAATGTATTCCCATCTGAGTTCATAGACTTTTGAAATCCATCTATGGATGCCCTGAGTGTGTGTGGACTCTAAAAAAGTTAAGACTTCCTTAGCTACATGTTTTATTCTTTGCTCTTTGTCCAGTTTCTCTTTTCATGTGGAGAATCAAATGGGCAGCAAGCGGGAGAAGAAAAGATGAAGTCAAAGTCATTGACCTTAAGGAAACTGGATTGCAGATAGAGAAACTAAAATTAAGGCTTTAAAAAAAAATTGAATGGAATTACCTAAGCGATGAAAATCATGTGTATATTTACATAATAGTTTACAACTGTATATTGTGTATGTGTATGTATATATGTCTATACACATGTGTGTATACACACACAGAAATACAAAAATATATCACATATAATTGTTTCCAGTCATTTCCGTTGTGCTTAATTCTTCACAATCCCATTTGGGGTTTTCTTGACAAAGATACTGCAGGGGTTTGCCATTTCCTTCTCCAGCTCATTTTACAGATAAGGAAACTGAGGCAAGCAGGGTTGAGATTTTTTCAGGGTCACATAGCCAATATGTGCCTGAGATCAGATTTGAACTCAGGAAGATGAGTCTTTCTGACTCCAGGTCCAAACTCTGTCCACTGCACCATCTCATATAGTCAATTCCCACATGAAGGTCTAAACTATAAGCCATTTAGGCTTTTGGAGTAGAGAGAGACCACCTTGTGATTTATATTAACCTTCTCTATCATGTTATAACTTGAACTAAACACTGGAGATTGGCCTATGTCCCATCTAATGAGGAATTTATGCTCATTAACATGCCTTGAGTTTTAATTACTTTAGAGATTTCTTGGCCTTTCTGCACTCCATTTTGATAGGAGGTGAGTACTGTGAAAGAGTAGATGCAAGTAAAAGCTCCCATAGGTTTTTTGTTTTTTGTTTTTTTTATCCTGAATTTATAATCATCTGAATTTTTTGGTCTTCAGGAAGCTGTGCAAAGCTTATCTGTCTGCACAAGCCATTGCCTGACTGATGTTTATAGATTAGACAGGGTAGAAGACACTTGATATTTGACCATTAACATTTGATAATTTTTGTAAACTTTTTTTAAAAGTTACCCCCATATAATACAATCTTATAAAAATGTCAAAGATAAATGGTCTAATTTCAGAATAATTGTTGCTTTTAAATTTGGAATAACACCTTGTTATTGATCCAAATGAAAATATGTTGTAAACTAGCATTCTTTCTTGAGAGCTACGAGGTTTTGTAGGTGAGAGTACCTCTGAATCACATCTGGAGCATATACATTTATTCCTGAGCGATTTTTGGAAGGACATTAATAAGTTGAAAAACGAAAATAGTGAAAAGTCTTAAGTTTATGCCATGCAAAAATGGCTTTAAGGAATATTTCTAACACAAGTTGAGTTGGAATGGCTAAGTCTTTTCCCATTCAGAGAACTTATGGAGCCATTCCAAAGTGTGTGCTCCCATTACCTGATCGCTTCTCTTTTAAATCTCGGCTTATTGCATTAGAGAATTTTGTAGTGTAATCTTGTTCAACCACCTCGCTTTTTATAAATGAGTAGACTGTGACCCAGAGACATGAAGTGACTCTCTAGTGTTATATAGGTAGCAAGACATCCACTACGATTGGAACTGACCATACTGACACCAAAGTGAGTTTTAGAGAATTGTAGGAATTGATGATTAAGAATAAAGCAGGAAAAACCTCACTGAGAATAGGGGAAAGGGGGATCCACCTCTTAATTTAAAGGCTGACCTCTAAATTGGGATTGCAAGGTTGTGGAACCAGTTCTTGTAGCCAATTAGTGGACTAATTTACCCTTTTAGAAAAGAAAACAAGAATCTTAATAAATACAGTATTTCTTCCCTATACCTACTAGCAGCATTACTGAAGGGCTGTACACACAAATGTTTTAAATTTAGAGGCAGAGTTAAGGTCACAGTTTGCCTCCAGAATCTGAATTGAATCAGGGTTTTATTTCAGATAAAATCTTTGGGGCTCATAACTTAAAAAACACAACTTTTACTGGCATTACGCAATTTGCCATGGGTCATTTAGTAAAACGTTTGTATATGTAAGCCCAAGTTCTTCTTTTAAAAAGAGGGTTTTGCAAAATCCAGGTGGCATTTCAGTTTATATTTAATTTTAATTGGGAATCAAATACAGGCAAGAAAAAATCCATCATATTTTCTTTACTGAGTTGTCCATTAGGGGGAAAGGACACTGTGAGCCAAATTTCACTTTTTTTTTTTAATTGGAGTCCATATTTTTCTGGGATTAAATTGTTGTATATGCATTTTTTTCATATCTAAGTTTTTACACATGGCAGTGATTTTCATGTCTAAATGATTCTTACAGTCCCCCATGATATTTTCCATGGGATTAATACCCAGCACCAGGGAGGCTGAAAAATTAACTTATTCCCATAACCAATAATTTCTATAGGCTGCTGTCTGCTGAGATCTAATTGTTTCTTTATTGTTTGTTTATCATCCCAGAACTGCCATTTGGCTAGTATTCCATCTTTTGGTTTTTAGAAGACCTACTTTAAGACCTTTGGGGGATAGAGAATAGGTTAAAAACCACATTTGGAGCCAGGTTATTAGCAAGGCCTCCAATTTATGAGTATAACTAGTTACAGGTGGATTTGTGATGCCCATAAAACAGTGGCACAAAATTACAACAGAAAAAAGGGACTTGCTGCTGGTTCAGCTAGAAGTCTAGGGTGTTGCAATCATTTAAATATGTTCATTTATGATCCGACTCAGAAGACATGGCATCTTCTGGAGTTTTGGAGGGAGCTATGGTATTATGTGGCCATCAGAGGTCAGGTGGAGTTCACTTTTTGAATGTTTTCAAGTTTTTAGAATTAGACCTTTTATATCCTTCCCTCTTTCCCTGCATCCCATCTTGCAGATCATTGCAAGCAAAGAACGCACATCAATTGAAATGTATCTCACCAGTACAGTAACAGCAATATTGTTATGATGATGATCAAATGTGAAAGACTTAGCTACTAGGGTCAATACAGTGATCTAAGACAATTCCAAAGGCCCTATATTGAAAAATGTTATTCATATCCAGAGAGAGAACTGATGAACTAAGGACAGATTGAAGCATAATTTTTTTTGTTTTTTCTTTATGTTTCTTGCTTTTAATTTTTTTCAATATGGCTAATATGGAAATATGGTATGCATGATTTCATTGAATATTTGATATCACATTGCTTGCCTTCTTAATAAGTGGAAGAGGAATTGAAAGGAAGGAGAGAATTTGGAATTCAATTTTAAAACAATGAATGTTAAAATAAATAAATAAATGAACCTTAGGGGAGAAAAAAAGAAATATGTAACCAGCAGTTAATAGGAATGATTTGCTTACTGTGTCCTTCTGAAGTAATCTGTGTTCCAATTGCATATAAAGACAGACTTTCTAATAATAACACATTTTTTAAAGGTGAGGGTACCATAGCTCAAATTACAGTGTTTTTATTACCCTATTCTGCGGGACTCTCCCTTGCAATTGAATGATGACCAAGATGCTTTTTGAATAGAAGGCAGCATTGTATAATGGAAAGAGAACTCGATTGGGAGTCATTTTTATTAGTTTGAAATTGGTAACAGTTATCTACTTTTGCAGATGTATTGCAGTAGTTGAATTATCTACTCAAACTCTACTATGCGATTAAAAAAAAAAATTAGTCCTGGAATTTCGTTGAAATAGGAGTTTCAGGTGAAAAGCTCTATCAATACTGAGCATTATCTGCTCCTTCTGCATGCACATATCAGATGACTTGTTCAAGATCACACAGCCAGGATGTGGTAGAGGTAGAATTACCTCTGGTTCTTTTTTACTCCAAGGTCCATTGGCCATCTGCCATTCATATGATGCTGTCTCTCATCTAGAGAAGAAAAACTAAGAAAAGAAACTTTGTCGTTTTTAGACCTTTTATATTTTCAGTTAATGTTTTAACATATGTAATTAGGTTTTTACTTTTAAGCAACAGCATCCCATAGGCTGGAGTTTTTCCCTTTCCATATAAAAGTGGGCTCTTTGCTTCTCATCTTTTATTATGAATGCTTCAACGGAAAAGTCAAATGTGGTAGTATCCAGGCAAAAATGAAAATTGGTTTACTTTTGCCTCCCTCTAAAAAGCATGTTTGAAATGGGAGCTCTTTGTCTTAAGCCAGGAACAAAAGGAGGCCAACAGTGCTTCTGACAGAGTTTACAAGTGTCCTAGAAACAATAAACTCAACGTATTGGTCCTAAGATGGGCCGTGTTTAAGAAATTGTATACTGCTCCTTCTCAGTTTCCTGCCTCCCTAATTAGTCCTGGCAATGGAATTGTTAGCTTTTAAGATACGGTAAATATGGGTCTATTAATATTACTGAACATAATACTCAACGAGCTACAAGAAATGCTGGTAGCGGGAGATATTTTATGGACAACTTAAAAGCAGGCCATTTTCTGTTTGACAGGTTCCCCTTTATTGCTATTGTGTTTAGATACACAGAACTGGAAGATTTAAACTGTAAACTTGCTCCAGGTGCCTGGAACAGCTGTCAGTGACTGACAGGACTGGGGAATACCTTCTTTGTTTTTTTAGTATTAGGTGACATGTTTGAACCCTTTTCCCAACCAAAAGAAAGCATTTTAAGTAAAATATTTCTGGTGCCTTGTATTTCTTGAGAAAATTATTCCCCCTACTCCCCCTGACTAGTGACTTAGTTCTTTTGAAGTTGCCACACTTACTTCCATTGTTTTAATATGTGCAAAGAGTGGTTTATTATGCTTTCAGAGCATTTGGGTGTGTTGACAGTGCTCTCTGAGTTATATTTCATGGTTTTTTTTTTTAATGTTTCTGTGGACCACCTGGTTTTCCCCTAGTTGAACGCCACCTCATTCAACAAAGACCAGTCACTTAACACAATAAATAAATTACTTACTAAAGATGTATCATCAGACTTATGTTGGAAATGTTAAAGATTCATAACCTAACAGTCAAAATATGTACTTTTCTTCAAGTAGAAGAAAGCTTGTATTGTGCTCTTGTTTGGGAAATAGCTTTGATTTCAGAACGATTATTTAGGAGGGCCACTGGCTTCAGTAGCCCAATAGAGTGTTTGCTTGCCAGATTTGTAGATCAGAGTCAGAACCTGAATATTCAAGTGCTGTGAGAAACCTTTATTCAGTCTGTATCTCTCCCTTACCTTTATTTTATTTTATTTTTTGCAAGGCAATTGGGGTTAAGTGACTTGCCCAGGGTCACACAGCTAGTATGTGTCAAGTGTCTGAGCTTAGGTCCTCCTGACTCTGGGCTGGTGCTCTATGTACTGCCCCACCTAGCCACCCTTCTCTGTTACTTTAAAAAAAAAACCTGAGCTAGGGTTGAAGGACTGGCTTGGGCAGAATAGTCTTCTCGGGATCATGCTTAACAAGGAAAGAGGATCTTAGAAAGATAGTTGAATAAAAAGGCTGCCTTCTTGATCTCATCTGCATTCTCATCGCACAGAAAGAGATACAGATGGAGATTAAGCAAAGGAAATCAAGGTATAGTCTTTTTAAAAGAACATCTCAACAATTTAAAGTAGATTGGATGACTCTAGAAAGCTCAACTTTTTAAACCTATCCCTTTTGACCTTAGGAATCTAAAGCAGGCTGTCTTGTCATCTCTAAACTGTCTCAGTACACAAATCATTTTGCAGCTCCTTTCAAAAGCTGCTTAACTACTCTGGTTTAGGCTAGATGACTATTTCTCAGGATTCTGCAGAGTCCTCCCCTACTTATCTCCCTTCTCTATTTTCCCTTTCCCATCCAAAAATGCTTGAGCTGATCTCCCAATTCTTTGCCTTGACTGTAATTGGGTTCCATTTTTATTTCTTACTGCAATTCCTTCCATAGTGCTCAGGGATGGGGGATGGACTTCACTTTTTTCCCTGTTAGCCCCACCACAGTTTAAGCTCCCATCTCTGAGACGGTCTTCCTGTTTTCTAGTCTGTTCTCTTTCTATCTCTAATCTATCCACCACACTGCAACATATAATCTAAATGCATCAGCCTGATTATGGCCCTCCTCAACAATCGTAAGGGGCTCCCCGTTTTTTATAGACTAAAGTATAAATTTCCAATCCTAGTATTTAAGGCATACTACAACCTGACTGCGGCCTTCCTTTCCAGGCTCATCTCTTGCTATTACTCTTCACAGATGCTGTTTTAAAATTCTACTACTCTATACCATCCCTCTCCCAAAGCAGTCTCATCATTCCTAATTCCAGTGTCTATTTGTTGACATCCTTTTTGGTTAAAGACTTTTTGATAGAGGTCAAAATTTAAGTGACACCTCCTCTATGAAGCCTTTCCTGAATGTATGCCTTCCCTTCCTTTCTCCCAGCTATCTCCATCTTTGTACTTCTTAGAGCAATTGGCATGGTCCTATCCTTTGCTTAGGATTATAGGTCTTTGATTAAGAACTGGAGAGGATCCTTGAGACTATCCAATCCAATGCAGCAAGAGTATAATCACTATCCTTTCCATAGGGTGATTCCCCATTGAGATTTCAATGTGTCATGGATTGACAAAAGAAATTAAAATGAATTTTGGGGGGAGGTTGTGGAAGCTGCATGTAACACACGAAAACCAGGAGATAACAGAAAAAGTTTAGAAAATCCGAACTGCATAAAATCTCTTTATAGTATTATATAATATCGACATATGTTATCTTTTAATACCTCTTCTTTGGTATGAAGGGATGACCAAAAAATTTTATGTGGATTCTCCAGATCACAAGAGTGCCATAACCCTAATCCCCATGATGTGGATCACTGTACTTGATTATGAGAACCATTAGTTTATGAGTTCCTCAAGGGCAGGAACTATCTTTCACTTTTATTTGTATCCTAGTACCTGCCACATGAAGACACTCAAGAATTGATTATCAATTGGCTGATTGGCTTGGGTGGTTAGGGTACCTTGTATTTATTTCAATATCTCAAGAAGAGATGCTTTGTGGAAGAAGGATTTAATTTGTTCTTTTTGGCTTCATACAGAACCAGGAACAAGGGATAAAAATGACAAAGAAGCTCATTAGTTTTTCTATCAACAAACTCTTTCAAAAGATGATAACTGTCCCCCAAAGTGAGGTGGGCGGCCTTAGTGGGTAGTAGGATTACTTTCTTTGGAGGTCATAAAAAATGTTGGGTAAACATTCGTCAGGCATATTACAGTGGGGATTTTTTTCTAGGTTGGCTTGGAATGGGGTCCCTTTCAGTACTGGATTTTGTGATTCTAAGAACCTTGGGCTCCCAGAGGCTTTGACACATAGGTAGAGGTAGCAAATAAGATTTGAATCCATTCTCTCAAACCAATTCTCTTTTGTCTCTGCCATACTACTTCTCCTGCAATTATATTATGATTTCCTTAAGAGTCTTTTTGTTTTAATAATCAATTTTAAGGGGATGAGAATTATTTTTTTCTTCAGTAGGATTTGGTATTGCCCAAATCATCAGGAAAAAGGCTGATTGTGGGCAAAGGAAATAGTGTGATTATCTCTTCCCATCTAGCAGGGGATGAAGTTCTTACTCAGATCAGAATACATAGTGTCAAACTGTGAGAAAAATGAAATCCCCATGGGATCCGTCACAGGGGTGGAAGGTGATAAAAAAAATGTATTACTGTTTCTTCTCTGAAACCCTGGCTATGACCCTTTGCATGACTCTTGAATCATAAATCCTAAATTGGCCACCTCTGAGGAATGCTTCAAGTCTACTAGCAGAGTCAAACTCCCTAAAGATAGATTGGCTTTCGCTTAGTCATGTTATCTCCAGCCCCCCTTTGTTTCATCCATGCCCCACCCCCTTCTCCCATCCCACAGTTTATTTCCCAATTCCTATTCTTGCAGCATCATTCATTGTGGTTATCCTGGTATCTCAGATACCACATTTTTTTTTCAGTGCTATTGAGAAAGATAGAGACACTTCCCAGAATCCTACAGCAGTCCCTTGAGAACTGGCTTCATGCTGTCATCTCCACATCCTCAGCTGTCAGACATAGTGAAAGTTAGCCATCTAATTCTTTCCTAGACACAGTGAACTGGGTTACTGGTACTGGCCACAGTCCCCATCATCACTCAGTTTGCAATTGACTCTTACTTCCTTCTCGATCATATATGACTGTCTCTCTCTCATCTGCTTTAATTTGGGCCATCAAGGATTCAGTAAATGGATATACAGTATTAGTTTTTTGAGTATGAGATCCCTTTTGTTTCTCTTTTGTAACCCCAGTGCCAACCTACAGTTATTTCTTTCACTTAGAAGGATCTCAATATATGGACAATACTATTCTAGATTCTATGGATTGGAAAGATGAAATCCAAAAAAGTTCCCATGCTCAAGCACTTTATAATCTAGTTGATGAGCTACTTATCAGTCATTCAACCAACATTACTTAGACTCCTTTTATGCATTCAAGGCAAAAATGAAGTAATCCATATTCTCAGGAAGTTTGTAGTCTACTGAGGAGATTCCTAGAGTAATCAATGAGCAAATATTGTAGGTGTACCAGGTATTGTGCTAAACACACAATAGAGATAAAAAGAAAAAAAAGAGAAAGAAGAAAAGGAAAAGGAATATTCCATATCTCTGGAGAAATTACATTTTATGGAAAGATATCCATAAAACTTAGAAGGAAAGGATTTTGATAGCTAAGAAGTAAAATATGGTTTAAGGGACAGTTCTAGGCATGGCACTCTTGGCTGTCATTATCTGCTTCTTGAGGTAGTTTCGATAACTATAGTCAGTACCTAAAAATATCATGCTGAGGAATTGAGGCTACCATGTTTACAATTATCTCCTCTTTGTTGCCAACTGTAGTAAGGGACACTTAATACCTACCACTTCATACTTAGTTCCTATGATGGCATATTTAGTCATCCTTCAATCCTGACCAATATGTATTCTGCCCTCATTACTAGATTGAAATTACCTCTTCTTCCAAATTTATTTCTTTAGCTCTTGTTCCCTAAATTGTTCTTCATTTCATACCTCCCCTCCCAAATAGAGGCATTTCCCCAAGGCTCTTTGCCCTTTTTCTTTTCTCTATGTTCTTTCTCTTGACCACTTAATTTATTCTCATTACTTCAACTACCGCCTCTATGAAGGTGACTCTCAAATTTCTATCTCTAACTCCAATATCTCTGTAATTAAACACATGGTTGTAGCAACTTCTGTGATTGCTCAAAATGGACTATGTCCCAAACCAGAGTCATTTATCTCTTCCCCAAAACTTGCTCCCTCATTCCTTATATTTGTTAACCACAATTTTCCTTCGAACCTAGAGTTGAAATATTGAAGTTATCTTTTATTTTCTTCTTCTCCTTATTTTCAGCTTGTTGTCTAATTCCCAAGTCCTGTTGAAGGTCCCTGGTCCTGCTTTCCAGGCCTTCTGTCACCAGTCTAATTCAGGTCCTTATTACATCTTGTGTGGATTATTGAAATAACTTCTGATCTTATCACCTTGTTTCTCTTCTTTCTCCAGTATTTTCTTTTTATATTAAAGCTCCTTATTAGGTTAATTTTAACCTAAAGGCTAATTAATAATGTCCTTAACATCAAGAAAATTTTGGCCCCTGAACCATTACAAAGAAAAAAGTCATTTATGACACATCTCAGGAAAACATTCTGAACATATGATATAGTAGGAAAAAAAGTGCATTTTCAGTCAGAGAACATTATCAAGACTCACATATTTACAATTGGCATGATCTCTTTGGGCCTCTGTTTCCTCGTCTATATCATAAGAATTATGGGCCAGATCATATTGAAGCTGCAGAAATCCTGGCGTTAGGACCAAGAGATTTGGATTCAAATTTGGACATGGCCATCATTTAACTAGATAGTTGGACGAATGTCTTTTTTTTCTGTTTTGATGAGGAAGACAAATTATATGAACTCTGATCTTTTTTTTAATCTGTTATTCCACAACTACTTGCTTCAGTCCCTGTGGAAGTAAGTGGACATCAGGGTGCATCTGCAATAAGTGGGGACTGAGTAAGTTTTGCAAGAGGGACATCCTTTCTGTTTAAATAACCATGTATAGAGCCTTAGTATAGCAGTGTCTCCAAGTAGGAGCCATCCTAGGTTTTTGTTGTTTTTAATCCATGAAGCCAAAATAAAAATGCTTGAAAGGACAGGGATTAGCACAGAAGTGCACCAATCAGATCCACGGCTTCACCTGAACGCAGGGTGAGAGGAACTCTCCTTTCCTAGGAGAGAACATTTCCTTTTGCGTGATTCCTGTTGGAATGAGCTTAACGCATGAATACTCCAGGAATGCCGGACTTGGGCCTTTGGTGTTTCTATTTATTGATTTGACTTCTTGTAACACTGAATAAAATAATAACCGACAGGGAGTTAAGGAGCTATGCATAGGTTTCGTACAGTTGTACCTTGCTTTTTTTTTTTAAACATTGTTTTCCCATAGTGTACCACATCAGCAACTTCATGTTTTAAAAAACACCACGTGTGAATTTTCTCTTCTAAAGCAAACACAAGAATAAATTGGGATTTCATAAAAACAAAAGCAAGGCTGCCCATGATTAAGTAGAAGGTTCACATGGAGATCTGGTGGGGTGGGTGACAGGGAGGCACAGTTACTCATGGGAAGAATATTTGCTGTTGGCCTTAGTATAATAATGTTAATGAGATTATTAGGTGGGGGAGATTTTCAATAAATAATTGATAAGTATTAGAAAGTGCCTTTTCTCCAAATAAACTTCAGAATAATTAATATTCATAGACTCTGTTTGTCAACAGAAGAATGCAAATGAAGAATGGATCCAATTATCATATAATGAGTCTGAAGGACATCTCTAAGATAAGGGTTAAACAACTGGCAGAAAGCAAAATTTATGGACCTGTTCAAACCCTAAGGCTTATTTGTTTCCACGAAACTTTTGTCTCCTCTGTAGATACACACGGTAAAATATGTGCCTCACACTGTAGGAAACATTTAAAGTCAGATTTCTAATACGATGTTAGTTGCAAAGTATGAAGGACAGAGGAGGTAAGAGAGAAGGCAAGTTGCTAATGCAAAAGCAGTGTACTGAGAGTCACTTTTATTTCTTATTTATAATCTACATGCACACTCTGGATAATAGATGACAACGCTCATTCAGTACTTTAGCTTCAAAGCCGAGAGAAGGCATGGATGACAGAGCTGGGAGCTGGAATAGAAAGGTACTCACAACAAGAGGAAAAATGCCTGTTTACTGGATTGCATTTGTTAGCACGCTGTCTTCAGATATTGTTCCCCCAGGAATAGTGAGAATATGTGCTGCACGAACAATGATTTAACATCTGAAAATGGTACTTAAAGAGTTTTCTGTCTGGTAGTAACATGATGAAGGCGTATGAAGGGAACCTGGGGACCTCATTTTTTCTATTTATCTATATGTCTCTCTGGTTTTAGTCAAAGGTAATTGCATATTTAACCCCTCAAATAGATTTAACCCTCTCAGCAACATCAACTTTTTTTTTGTAATAGTTATGCTCTTCTTATTCCAAAACAGTAAAGGATTTGGGAGCTATGTATATATGTATGTGTATATTTGCATGTATATACAAATATGCATATGTGCATATATGTACATAAACATTTGCTTATATGTGTATGTATAGGTATGGGAAATAAAGGGTAACAGCATTCATGGAGTGTTTTTGCAAAGTGTATTTAATGATATTTGATACAGCTAGAAACCTGATGGGGGAGGGAGGAAATGGCAAGGGAGACAGAGAGAGGCACAGAGAGAAACAAAGAGAGAGAAAGGGAGAAGGAGAAGAAGAAGGAAAAAGAAAGGGAAGGAGGAGGAAAAGAAGGAAAAGAAAAAGGAGGAGGAGAAGGAGGAGGAGGAGGAGGAGGAGGAGGAGGAGGAGGAGAAGGAGAAGGAGGAGGAGGAGGAGAAGGAGAAGGAGAAGGAGAAGGAGAAGGAGAAGAAAAGAGGAGGAAGAGGAAAAGGAAGAGGAGGGAGAGAAAAAGAGGGGAAGAGAAGAGTAATACTAGTAGTAATAGGGAGGAAGTTGTAAATGGTGCTTTAAATCAGCAATATCAATTTGTTGTTTACTTCAGCAATATGTTTTTCTCAATTACCACTTATTCTGGGGGGCCTGCTTAATAGCTTATGTGAAACAAATATTAACACAAATCGTGTAATTATACCAAAATCCTGAACTCCTCAAAGATGAAAAGTCATTTTTAGCTAAGAATACATGAACCATAAAACATCCTACAGTCAAAGTAAATGTGCTCCGAGGAAAGCCGTAAGACTGGAGCTGAGCTTCTTTCACAGTTTATTTCCATGGTATTTAAATTACGATACCAGTGGGTATTTTTAATTAGTGCCTCTTTAAAGTGTGCACTTGTCTACATAAGCCATTTTGGCAAATTTGACTCATTCATACAGTAGTTGCTGTGAAAGAGGCCAGCACAGCCTGCAGGAATTAAAATTAAAAGTTTCTGCAAGCTGTTGTCGACATGACCATATCTCATTAACTTTAAAAATGGAGATTATTTGCCTGAAAGCTTGATTTGACTAACAGTAATCAAATATTAGGCTCAATAGAGAAAGGAGGAAAAAAAAACCCAGTTCCACTGTTGTGATGTATAGTGTGTTAAGTGCCTCGTGGTACACTTTAAATAGCTGTATAAGATTTCTGTTTTGACAAACGTAACAGGAAAGAAGAAACAGAGACATATGGTTTACAAAGTAATATTAGGATAGTTTTATTTTAGAGGAAGACTGAGTATTTACCAAGTTTGCCAAAGATAAATATGATTCTGCTGATTACTGATACTTCTCTCATTAAGTAGGAAGAATTAATTATCTAGAGCAGCTTCCCCTGGATTATAGAAGTTTAAGTACTAGAAATGGGTTCTATCTCATGATTATCTTTTCCTTTTTCAACTGTTAAAATTGGCATGAATCTCACATTTGTACACTGGATTCATCCCATTGTTTTAACTAAAAATGATGAAGCAGGTTGTAAAATTGTGCATAAAATTAACCAAAATAGAAAAGTGTTTCTCTTTCTTATCATGGAGTCTTTCAATAGCTTTTCACTTCATTTAGGTATCAGGACCAAAAATCTCTTTTTTTGTCAGTAATTAAGAACTCTTATGATGACAGCCTGAAGTTGTTACTGTTATGTTTGAGGGAGGCGTCGCTTTGTAGTTTTGTGTGTGTGTTTTCACACTGACAAAGGGATGTTTGTCTTGCCTAAGTAAACCACGGTGCATTTTTTTTTCAAAAGCAGAAAAAAGGTAGAGTTAAACAAAAGACAGAAGATAAAGTCTTCCGCCTTTTTATGTCTTTGAACTGAGAGCATGTGCTGCATTTTACTAAAGGAACATAAGCCTTGAACGTAAGTAACTGGTTTTTGCATTAGGCACTCCCTGGAGGTAGCAGAAAAAATATCATGGCCCTGCATGAAATGCGAATGTGAAATCTACCAGAAAGAAATATTTATGACCATTTTATGCTTGATTAGACTTGGATGACATCTGTTAGAAGACAGGGACTGGACAAAGAGAGAGACGCTTGGGGGCAAATGTTAACAGAGTTGTTTAGATGATGCTGGGGCACAGGCGTCCATTTACTGCCAGGCAAAACACAGGACTTGTGTGAGGGAGAAGGCAGCTGGCAAGATTTCTCTGGGATGGTGGAGCCCCTGGAAACCAAGTGGCCAAAAGAGTCCAATGCAGCTGCTGATGCTACTTGCTGCACTGTCGTGATTTAGGATCACTAATCACAGCAGAACACAGATATGGAACTTCCAAAGAGCAGACACATTAATGAAGTTGTATGACTCTGCAATCAAAATGGGATCATCCCCTCACTTGCCAAAGTTACTTTCTCACTTCCCTGTCCTGAAGAATTCCCAGCAAATAGGGTGGTAGGGAAGGGGATGGGGGAGGAGAAGGGAAGTTCTTTCTGTCTCCAATTAGGTGAAAATTCATTATTCCAAATGACAGATCTGCTTCTTTCACTTCCATCTCCCATTCTCCCTGCCTTTGCCTCTTCAGGGTGCATTATGATCTGGGACTAGCCCAGAACTGCATCTTTTTAAACAGTGCAAATGTTTGACTTTAGGGGAAAAAAAGTTTCCAACAATGGCAATGTTTTATCAGTTGTTCAACCCTTGAGTGTTAAAGTGAGTAAGTGCTATTTGTCTAAAGAAAGGACTCTGCCACAAGCAGAGGTATGAGCTCTTAGTTCACTCTGGTTCCTTTCCCAGCTTCTTTTCCTGTAAATTTTCCCCGTCTGGAATGCTGATGGGAAATGTTATTTTGTTTTTGTTTGCAGCAGCTCTGTTGTTTTGATTTTGTCTGAGTGGTATGGAAAACAGGACGTCATTTGGAGTGGGTGTTTTGTCTGTTGGCCATTTGGCGATTCCTCATATATTTCTCATACTTATTACATGATGACAAGGGAACCCAAATGCCAGTGTTCCAGTTGCAATTTTCATCCCAGTTTAATAATAGTGAAAAGAAAACAAAGTTAATAGATTTAGCAGTTCTGATACTGCTCTCATAGTGATGGGTGACTTTGGATTCCTTTTCCTCCTCCTCCCCGGAATGGGTTAAGGAGCTCTTTAGGCGAAGGTCAGATTAAAGTGTATATCAATTTCTATAATAAAGTGCATGGGGATAGCATTACACATTTTGCATACAGTTGTGAAATGTTGTAATTTAAGTAGGAAAATCCATAAAAGGATAATAAACAATTTTTAACATCATTGGCAGGATTAGCTTATGGTATTTTCCTCTGCTTTTTATTTAGTGCATAACATAAGTTCTGCCAATAAGTGCAGCGTTTTAATTAAAAAATGATTCGAAATAAATTTCTCCCTTAAAACCAGAACACAATGCCCAGAGGATAACTTGAGGCTTTTAGCTGCTTCAGTTTAGATATAGCATATCCTAAATCATGCTCAGGATTTTCAATGTTGGGGGAGTATATTGAAAGAATATAGGAGCTGGCTTTCAGAGTAAGTAATTTTTGGTGTAGTACAAAAATATAAAATGGAAAGTATGATTAATTTTTCAATTTCTCTCTGCAGATATCTAATAATTGTACTCATGGACTGCCAAAGGCTCCCATTAAAGATTTAAAATTCAAAAGAAAGGTAGAATCAAAAAAGATGGTATTTTGGATTAAATAATGTAAAATAACTCCAGGGCAGTGGTGAAGTGGGAAAGGTATCAGCACAGTAAGAGCTTTTCTAAAACATTCCTTGAGACCCACTTAAAACATTGACATCATCTTACGTATCATGTTATAAGTGTGATATTAATAAAAACAATTTGTAAGTCTGATCAAACTGTAAAAATGTATATATATATATAGATAGATAGATAGATAGATAATATATATATATATATATATATTTATGCTTTAGACGTTGACATCTAAAAAAGGAATTTTGGAAGAACTGCATTATATTTGCACCTATGTGCAGTATTATCCCTTGAAAATGGGTCCTTTTATTAAAGGATTTTCCCAGAAATGTATCCTAAAGTGCAATTTTTCTTCCATGAGGATTTTAAACCAGAAGGCAATGCAGCATTCAGTGGTCACCTGTGCATGTTCATCATCCCTTTTCTCAAATCAAGGTAACTTTTATAATCCTCGAAGAAGGGGACATCACATCCTCAGTATATAAAGACTGTCAGAAAGGTCCAGCTGGACTGATCCTTCCTTTCTGTACTGTCTTTATCACTTTGCTCAGTTCCACATAATAACATCTTCATCTGAGATTGCTGTGGCACAGGGGAACTGCATTTGTTGATCAAATTTGGCTGGATAACACTGTGATCTCGTATCCTGAAGTGCAGAGATGTGCCTGGAATATGTAAGCGTAAAGCTGGCCCCTTGATTGATTGATTCTGCCTGTCACAGAACAAGATAACTGGATCAGTAAATACCCTGTGCACTTCACCATCATCTACACAATCAAAAGTGAGGGCATCATGGGGCTGAAAAACACCAAAGCATGATGGGAATATACACATTTCAGAACGATAGTAACTTAGTGGGGGAAAAAAAGAGAAAATTCTCACTGTGTGTGGTTTCCTGGATGAATAGCATTGAGAATCATATTAATTTCTGAGTATTTATAATGCCTTCTGGTTATAAAGGAGAAGTTTATTTTGCAACTGTCATATTATAAGTTCGTAACATTTATCATAAAAAGGCAATGTTTTACTTTGGTTTAGAAAAGGAGATCTGGAGCCGATTGGTCATATTGAGGGTAATAGATCAATAATTGAAAGCCCAAAAGGAAGCCTATGTCTAATATTTTATACTATTAAAATAAGCTTTTGTTAAAAAGAGATAGAATAAAAACAAATAAGCAGCTCATTTAAAGAGGAAAGAAGAAAGGGAGGAAAAGGGGAAAGGGGAGAGGAAGAGGAGAAGCTAGAAGACAGAAAGATGGAGAGGAGAGAAGAGAAGAGGAGAGGAGAAGAGAGAAAGAAGGGTAAAGGAAAATTTATGAAGTGACTATTGTTTACCAGGTCCTGTGCTAAGTGCTTTAGCAATATTATTCTATTGAGCTTCATAACAACACTGGCAGATATTGCTGTTATTATGCCAATTTACAATCAAGGGAACAAGACAGACCCAGAATAAATGACTTGTACAGGGTCACACAACTAATAACTGTCCAAGGTCAGATTTGTATTCTTCTTGACTCCGGGCCCAGCATGTACCACATACAAGTGGTCAAATTTATGGCTTTAGTGATAATTCTCATCCCCATACCATACTTGTTTTCTTTGGCTAGGACTCTGTGACAGAACTGACATATTTATACACAAAGCTCATATTTAGTATTTAATTTAGAATTTTACACATATGAATGATCAACTAAATAGGACTCTTTTTTTTTTCTTTTTTTACTTTTGGTGTAGCCTTTTGAAATGCAAGGTTCCATATTAAAGACAAGTCTCAACATATCCACCCTAGTGCTTGACCACCAGAATTAATACATAGCCTGAGTCCTTGGTGATTCTGTGGGGATTGGATTGTTAAAAGAGCAGAACTGTTAACCTCAGAGAAAAACTCACATGGGAGGTCCCACGATATTACTGCTTCCTAAGGATGGCTTACTATTCTTACTGACCTTATCACCTTATGCTTTATATTATCTTTATGATGTGTAGTTTCCCATGGTCTATGCTTTTGCTTATTTGTGAGAAAATGAGTTCTTTAGGAGCTCTTTCGGACCCAGCAAAGATGTCTTTAACATAGTAGGCACTTGAATCTACAATGCTTATTATTAGCATCTCCTTTTATGCTTTTAAGCAAAAATATTTCATTGAATTTTTTGAAGACCATCATCCCTTCTCAATAAATCTTGTTTCTTATTGCCCCCAAAGACTCCTGCCTTACATGTAACAAATAAAGAAACCAGCACACAGTCTGTATCTGATAATATATGCTCCATCCCATTCCCTCAGGATGCTACCTTTGTGCCCAAAGAAAAGCCTACTTTGCCATCAGTCCTGTGACGTCAAGATGGATGATTGCTTTGATAAGAATTTCCATATCATTCAGTGATATTTTTCTTTATGTTGTTATGGCTATGATCTAAATTGTTCTCATACATCTCATACAATTGTTCTCCTCCTCAAATGTGAGGACATTAAAGGTAGGGTGAGAACCCGTCATGTTGAGACTCATCAGGCTTCTGCCCAAAAAGCTTCCTTTAGCAATCCCAGAATAGACCAATTAAATGAAATATTTTCATGAAACATTTTGCAAATGGTGACAACCATTTCCCATGTGAAAAAAAAAAAGAAAAAGAAAAAGCGCTGCTTCAAAAAAAAAATATCTGGTTTGTTCCAGGTAAAATTGTTTGAGTTGATAAAAATACCTTTTGGAGACCAGAACTGGTTGAATTTAACTTTTTTTAAACAGAAGGCAAATGAACAGTTATAATATTCTTTGTATGATAAAATCCATTAAGGGGATAATGATTTTAGAAAATAATTTTGGTAAGAGGGATTTAATTTTTATGAAAGATTATCTAACCATTTCAATTTGGTGAAAGTTTTTTTCCTAATAACATTTTACAAAATCATTTTCTTTTCAAGGGTGTGTTTTATTTCTCTTCCAACCCTTTCAGGAAAGTAAAAGTGTTTTATTGGGTATTTTTGTTTCACTTCTTGTTTCCAGTATTTTTGCCAAAATCCATGGGAGTTAACTTTCCATTAAAATGTCTGAAAATTTCTTTGAAGAATCTGCATTTTGAAATGGCTCGAACAAAATTGTGCCTATTGGCTTTTGAGAAGGAGGATGCATTGTATATATGTGACATAATGATAATCATGAAGTTTGGTCTCTGTTTTTTTTCCTTTGGTTTTATTTTGGCTTATGGCCTGACTTCACATCCTAAATAAGATTAGCTTACAACTACATTGGGACTTTGGAAGTCTAATGGGAAACGAAAGAAGCCATGGAGTTGACTGTACAATGAAAGTAAAACTTTATTTCCTAAAAAAAAAATGAGACTAATTCACTTAGAAAAACAAATAATTTTAAAAATAGATTCACTCAGAAGAAAATACTAAATAGATCTAGAATATAGTTGTTTTATTTTGAAAAAATCTGTTATACAGTCTGTTATGCAGAAATATGCCCATTTCATGTTAGACTATCCTAAACATTTTCATCTCTATCAAGTAGTATTAAATGTTTTTTTCATCTCTGTAGCCTAGTTGTTAATGAGTGTATTTATAAATTTAGTTTGTTGAGCCCTTCATGAACTCTTGGCTGTAACTTTAGAGTTTTCGGTGTTTTTTTTAGAAAGTGTCTTAACTTTATTGCAAATCCAAATGCCAAATGAGACTTCTTTGAGATTTGCTATCATTGCTAATTTAACATTAATTTTCCTATTTAAAAATCACCCAAAAAAGCATTTTGGATTTGGAATCTATTCTACTTTTATAACCACAAAGTTTTATAGAGAAAGGTTTGTATTTGGCTGATTTCTTATCGTTGTTGTCCATCATCATACAGAAGTTGAGAGAGTGTTTTCTCAGCATCATCTCCGGGTCTTTTTTTTTTTTTTTTTTTTTTTTTTAACATTTCCATTGTTATGGGAGAAAACTTGAAAAGCTGAGTACAAGTGGGCAAGTTCATGACTTCAGTGATAATTCTGCACCCCCATACCGTGGGACTTGTTTTCCTTGGCTGAGACCCTGTGACAGAACTGACATATTTATGCACAAAGCTTGTATTTAGTATTTCACTTGGAATTTTACACGTATGAATGATGAACTAAACAGAACTCTTTTTTTTTTTTACATTTCTGTAGCCTTTTGAAATGTGAGGTTCCATATTACAGACAAGTCTCAACATATCCGCCCTAGTGCTTGACCACCAGAATTAATAAATAGCCAAATTCCTTGATGATTCTATGGGGATTGGGAGCACAGCAGCGGCAGGATTTGCCATGCAAGAGAGTTAATAAAAATGTTCATTGCTGGAGGAAAGCTTATATACAGTAGTCTGTTTGTCCTTTATTTCAACCACCTGAGTTAGAGCCAAAAAAGCAATTGTCTACTACATATTTCAAACAGATGCTGAGGGGTACGAAGGGTGACCAGAATTCACAGCAATAAAATCCTGGCTCTTTAAGTTCCCTTGAAGGAAGTGAACCCATAAAAATTTTGCTGCTGACTTGTTTGCCCTGTTCTTTGAAGTATTTAGCATTAATTTAAGCCTACAAATCACGAGCACCTCCATTTTTCATTGGAGTATAAAACCTGCTCAAGACACGACCTGGGTGAGCCCCCAAAGGGGTTCTTTTAACAGATAGATTCATTTTAACTGTTTTCCAGGTTGTAGGTTAACTCATCTTGCATATTCTCATACTGTATTGAAGGAGTTTTGCTCAGAAGATAATTTTAGTGCTTTTGTGTCTCTGTGGGCATAAGCATGTATGTGCATACATGTGTGTATATGCACGTGCATATATGTGTGTGCATAAAGTGGTTAGTCATTCGTTTTACAGGAAAACACTTTAAAATGAAACATTGAGTCTTGCCCCTTTCCTGTTTCTTTCTATTTAGCTTATATGTCATCTTTGGGTAAAGAAACCACTGATTGTACCGAGGAGTATTCTGGGGGAAATTATTCAACAGGAATATCTTGTTTTTATAAAGAGAGGAAGGGACATGAGTTCAAGGAAGGAAGGAAGGAAGGAAGGAAGGGAAGGATTGAAGAAAGGGAAGGAATCAGTGAAGGAAATAAAGAAGGAAGAGGGAGAGAAGAAAAGAAGAAGGGAAAGAAGAATACTTAATAAACACTTATTTTGTGCATTGTACTATTTATACTAAACTATTCTGATGGGTAAGTAGACATATAATGCATATAAACATTGGAAACATGCCTAACTATAGCATAAAAAGATAGGCAATATAGTATAATGGTTAGAAGGCCAACTCTAAAGTCAGGGGGATATGAGTCTGCTTTCTAGCTTGTCCTAACTCCCCATGACTTGAGTCAATCCCTTCACTTCTCAGTACAGATCTTTAAGGCTGAGAAGTCCCAAACAAGGTGCTATTATATATCAATGAAAAGAACATGCTCCCTAAGAGTTCCCCATCACCAATGAAGTTAACAGATTGGTACCAAAGAAGCCAGGACATGTATACATGTATACACTGTGTATATAATTTGTTGGCTTAAATATCCAACAGCTGTCCCTTCTTGGGATGGGTGATGACAGAGAAAAACCCATGTGTCTGAATGAGATTAAGTAAGGAAGCACGCCTCTCTTAAACTAGATTAGAACTTGGGAATGGCAGTTGGTCATTTTTGAAAGAACTATTTGGCTCTTTCAAGTGATGGTTCTTTTAGAAATTGGGTATAGTTGTGTTTTTGCTACATAAAAGTTTTCTCAAGTTTTAAGTTGCTAACCATAAATATCGGCTTGTATACACTCAAGAGAATTTTAATCAGTTTGTGAACACAAGCCGCTGAAGCCTTGAATTTGGCTTTTCTTTGGCCAGATACAGGCTATGTGGCCATCACAAGACCTAGCTTAGATTAATGCTTCAATCACGGAAATAACCCATCACTACAGCACTCTTTAAACTACAAATCTAACACAGAATCCTTTTAAAGAATTTCTATGATTTTCAAAGAAGTTTGGAAATGGTTAACTTTATTATAAATCAGCCTTTCTCATTTCTATCTGTTTTTAAAACTAATAACTAATTATATCACCTTGGACAAGTGAATTAGTCTCCGTATGTCTTAATTTCATCATCTGTCATACTAAGGAGTTGGACAGATAAATAATCTCTATGATTCTGTTTACTTCTGGTGTTCTGTTCTTTGATTGTACAAAATCAAAATGAAAAATTTTACTTAAACACCAAAACTTTTTCCCCCCAATAGGATCCATTATTTCCTTTTCAGTATAAAAGGGCAGCTATATTCTAAGGGATTTGTTCTTCAGTAACAAAAATGATGACAGTCTAATTTCCTTTATCTGTTCAAATTTCTGGTCTGCCCTCATGTCTAATATTTTGTTTCATCTTTAAAATCTCCCCCTCTCCTATGAGCTAACAGCTAGTTCATCCCTCTCTGGAGGCAGGAAGTCATCCTTCCCTGGTGATCTTTGCAAATGCAGAGAACAGTGCTGGTGTGGAGTTGGATTTATTTTTTAAAACACTAACAATTCTAATTTAAAAAAAAAAAACAAAAAAATGAATATACAGCAGTGTCAATTGAAAACCGGCCGGGTGGCAAACCTAGTGTACTGTAGTGGGAATGTAGCAGCCTTGAGGCCTTTTAGATGATCGGTGACACAGCAGAGATATTGTTAAATTACCTTTTTTATTGGTTCTTGAGCCTTCCATGGTAAATGACTCTTCTTCAAAAGAAGTCAAGAGAATCTTTGTGTTCATCTTAGAGTCTAGGATGTGTACATAGCCACAGTTCTGTTATATACATTTCAGCAGAATTGGAACTGGAGGATGTTACACTCTGGCTTGCTTCCTTGATTATTCATGTTTATGTTTCTCTCTTACTAAAAATGAGTGGAAAAGTTAAAATGATTTTGAAACAGTATGATGTAGTGAAGTCAAAGAACCTGGATTCAAATCCTGCTTCTCCTATTTACTATCCAGATGAGCTCAAGTACATCATTTTACTTCTTTGGGCCTTAATTTTCTCATCTCTGAAATGGAAATGTTGTATTCAGTGATGTCCAAGGTCCATTCCCACTCTAAATTTGTGATCCAAGGAGCATGTAATCTTTAAAACTATAGTGTTCTTTTTTGATAGGTCTTAGGGAATCTCTTGGCTTTCTTTGAAATAAAATAGTAAATAGACCCAATATCATCATACCTTAGCAGGGGCCTCATTAGGGGCAGGTTCTTATCAAGAAAATGCCCTTTTGTACCTCAGATCCCCATGTTCCTTGACTTTTTATTTGTTCTGATGAACTCCACTCAGTTCAATGACCACATTTATTCACTCAGTTTATTTTCTTCCAAGATTTCAGATTCTGAATTGTTTTCTTTGACCATAGTTTTTTATTCTTCCTCCTCATAGGTATATATAGAGGTATATACCTCTTCCATTCTTTTTTTTTTTTTTAATTTCCCTCGAGACTGAGTTTCCCTCTCACCCAGGCTGGAAATACAACAGCCATCCACAGCCCCAATCCTAAGATTGTTCCACACAGAATTTTAACTTGCACCATTTTTTTTTCACCTGAGTGAGTTCACCCTCAGGAGGCAGGCTGGTGTGGGCTCTTGCTTCTCAGGGGTCATGATATCAGTGTCTGTCAGATCTGGTGCAGACTCCTGGCTAGCCTCATCCTCTTCAACTGAAAACTGCCAGGCTCAAACATGGCTCCCAGGCTCCCAGGAGTAAGGATTATAGGCACACACCACCATAACCAGTACCACTTCTGGCCTTTGGAGGAAACAGTATATAAATGTTAGCTAAATTATTGTTGGACAGCTTGACGGCTCCACTCAGACATTTACTAGCTGTGTGCCTCCAGACAGGTCACTTAACCCTATTTGCCTCAGTTTCCTTATCTGTATAAGCTGGAGAAAGAAATAGCAAACTACTTCAGTATCTTTGCCAAGAAAACACCAAATAGGATCATGAACACTCCAACTCAGAGCAATAAAAGATTATTACTATCATTTTTTTCATGAGGTTATCTTCCAATATTTGAAAACTATCGTCTCCTTTGAATTTTATCTTTTCTTTGAATTTTATCCCTTCTTTTATTTTCAGCAGGAAAAGGAAATACACATTTATACTTAACCTATTATGTGTTGTGCAGTGTGCTAAGCACTTACAATATTATTTCAGTTGATCTTCACAACAACACTATGAGATTGGTCCTAGATCCCCATTTTGCTGCTGAACAAACTGAGGCAAACAGACTAAGTGACTTGCCCAGGTTCACACAACTAGTAAAAATCTGAGGTTGGATTTGAACTTCAGGTCTTTCTGACTCCAAACCTGGCTCTTTAACCATTGCACTACTTAGCTGCCAGGCTTCTTATTTTATGATCTCACACCTCTTCACTGGATTGTACTTTTCTTTCTAGATGTTCTCTAGTTTGTTAGTATTCTTTGTAAATGCCATATCCCCAATTGAATGGGAGATTAGAGTTGTTGATTCAATCCACAGAGTAATTTAAGTCCCTTCCACCTTCATCCCAACATTCCTCCCAATTATCCCAGTTCATTATGTCAGTTCTGACTTCATTTACATTGATACAATACATCCATCTTGCCAACCCTCATTCATAGATAACAGCATTTCTGTTATTCACCTTCTAGTTTAAATTTCTCTATTGGCTCCTTCCCCTCTTCTTATAAACATTCATATTTTCTGTATCCCCCAATCCTTTCCTCCTTCATCACTACCTTCCTTATCTTTCTTTTATCTTGTGAAACTTCTATAAGGACACTGACTGCATTGTTTCTTATATACCTACTTTTCTACCCTTTCATTTACTCCATTCTACTGATTTCATCTTGGAAGTAGATTCAGTGATTGAATCTACTAATAGATCACTTGTAGATCCCAGATGAGAAATCCACTGACCTTTTTTTGATCATCCTTCTTCTTGACCACCCAGTAGCATTTAAAATGGTTGTTGTTTGTTTTTGTTTTTGTTTTGTTTTATTTTTTTACATTCCTTCCCCTCCTGGATTTTATGACACTATGCCCTATCACTGACTCTCTCACTTATTCTTTTTCTAGTTTCTTCTCACATTGTCTAAATCTTCTCGAAGATTTTATTTTCAGACTTCTTTTATTTCTCCATACTCTTTCCCCCATATCCACAGTTTAGGACCATAGATTAAAAAGTTAAACGAGAACTTAGAGATCATTTGCTTTCTTCTTTTAAAAATAGTTGGTTATATCTTCCATCCTTCTCTTTCTCTGCCTTATAGCTGGTCTCCTCTGAGTTCCCCCTCTGCAAGAGCACTCATATCTGTCCTTCTCTTTATTCCATCAACTTCCTTCCTAGAATTTCATGATATCATCTAACTCCTGCCTTCCCTTTTTCTCCCTTTCGATCTGTCCCTTGTATAATTTCCAAACTGATAAACTAAAAAGAATGCATAAAGAAAACCCTAGTTTTCAGAATTTTTTTTTTTGGCTTTCTTCTTATTACTCTCAGGATATATTCCCTTCCCCCTCCAAAATTCATAATCCTCTGACATCTGGAGCCAATTTACCTTTCTAACATTATCTTCTCAATCCTGTGGGAAGCCTTTCCTGATTTATCCTAGTTGTTAGTCTACTTTTCCTCTTTTCAGTTATTTTATATTTACCTTGTGACTGTAATCTCTTCAGTAAAACATTAAATCCTTAAGGATAAAAATTATTTTATTTTTACAGATCTCTTATTTACATGTAGGTGCTTTTAATTTTTATTGGAAAGAAATATTGAATAAAATAAACTTAATAATGTGATTAATAGATAACTTAAATTAACAAAAAAATAAAATAAAATGAACTTTTCCAGGTAAAAGTTAAACAAAAAATAAGACTTGTACATGATAATGTAAATCTCAATTTAATACAATTTGATTTTCCTTTTAATTATTTAAAAATTTGTCTTATGAAATAAACTTTAAAAGCTGTTCTAATTTTCTGTGTTACTTTACTACCTTCTTTCTGTTCTTTTATGAATTTGAAAAATACCTCAATGACTTTCTTCTTCTTTCCCTTTTATTTTTGACAAATCTGTCACAACTGTGTTCGCTGTCTTTCCCAGTTCTACTTAACTCCTTCCCATTGAATATATATATAAAAAAAGGAAAATAAACCCTTTTAAACAAATAGATTTAAAGCCAAGAAAAATAAATTCCTTCACTGACTTAGTCTGAAATGGATGTCTTTTTCTGCTTCAGACTTCCATTTCTTATTTGACAAGAGGTGGATAGCATGCTTTGTTATTGTCTTCAGAGATGCTGATTAGTCATTGCATCTCTTAAGAGTCCTTAAATTCTTTGAGAGTTGTTTTTCTTTACAATGTTTTCCTTGTACAAACTATTTTCTAGTTTCTGCTTATTTCACTCTGCATTAATTCATCAACTTTCCTAGGATTCTCTGGAGCCATCTTTTTCATCATTTCTTATAGCACAATAAAATTCCATTCCATCCTGTGTTTTCTCATGTATAAAGCAATGGTCTTGCTATTGTGAATCCCTTCCATTTGTATTTTAAGATCCTTCTTCTATTCACTTATAAAATTTGTTTCTGAATTGAGTTTAACCACTGTGTTTCTTAGAGTTTGCATCCTCTATTTCTCCCCCTTTATTTTTCCTAGAGGTGATCTGTGAATTCTTCCAGTTGTTATATTATTTTATATGTTCCTCTGTGAAGTTCTCTTTCATTATTTCTTACCTTATAGCGTTCAGGTTTTTTGTATTGTTTTATTCTTCTGGGAGACCTATTATCCTTAGATTGTCCCTCTATACACCATGTCTTTGGGATTAACATGTTTTGCTTGCTTTATAGGCATATTTTCTTTTAAATCTATTAATCTTACTTTTCTTCTTCTAAACTGCCCCTCACTTCTATGGATTTTAACTCCCAGTCTGTTATTCTCTCTTTTATTTCATTGTTGATCTTTGCCATCAAGATTTGTCTTCCAGTTTTGTCCATTGTTTTTGCTGTGCATGTCAAAAATTCTGCTCTCATGAATCTGTCTTTAAAAAAATTCATGGGGTAGCTAGGTGGCATAGTGGATAGAGTACCATCCCTGATGTCAGAAGGACCTGAGTTCAAATCTAGATTAGATACTCAACATGTCCTAGCTTTGTGATCCTGGATAAGTCCCTTAACCCCAACTGCCTCAGTAAAAATAATAATAATAATAATAATAATTCAGGAATAGTTTGTTGAGATTCTATGTTCTTAAAGTTCACAGAGTCCTCTGTCTCATCAAATGGTGAATTGTTTCCCTTTGTTTTGTAATATTTATTCATCAATACTGGAAATCATGCACTAAATTTGGAGATCATATTTCTTTCTGTTGTTAATGTTTTCCCTATTGATATCTATCTTCTTTTGTTTAAAGTGTATGAATTTTCTTCTTCCTGATATCTTTGATAATTTTATCAATTCCCCCCTCCCTTATTTCCTCTATTGCTCACTTTCTGACTCACTCCCTTCTGATGGAGGTTTCCCTCATTGTTCATTCTCAAGGTTAAATGTCAGCCTTCTCCCAAGTTAGTCATTCACCATTAAACAATCTAGGTCTTTGTTCAAAGTAATATTTGGAGGGAGAAAACGGTCCCTATCGGTGTGCTAGTCTTTTTCCCTCATGTTTAATGGAATGCAACAGAACTCCATCCTCCAGTCCTTTTGTGTCTTTTTCCCACCATTCCTCATTTCTCTGATCCAGCTTTGGAAATTTAAAGAGTTGCAACACTGGTTAGTGTTTTTTGTTTGTTTGTTTGTTTGTTTTTAGTTTGTATCTCTGAGGCTATGAAAGAAAGGTAAAGAATAGTGTTGTACTAAATTTTCTTTCAAGTCTCTTTATATGTTTTGCACCTTTCTCTCTGTTCCTGTGCTTTCCTACAGAGATCTTTTAAAACCACTATGAATCCAACCATTATGACACTGTTTTTACTCCAGCAATCTTCAGCAATTTGGAGTCTAGATTTCCATGGCACTAGAAAGAGAGGAGATGGGACCAATGTAGAATTAGGTTTGTTGTAAGTGCCTATTTAAGTGAGAGGATTGGGGCAGTTTATGAGTTAGCTCATAACTCATCAGGGTAGGCATCAGTTCATGAGTTTGTTCGTTTGTTTTTTTGTGGGGTGTGTCTTTTGTATTCCTACTATCCTAGACCATGAAGAGAGCTGATATTGTTTTATCTTTGATGCATAATTTCTGTTTTAGAGAAGTCTGGGAGTTAATAGATATTAGAGAGGATGTCTAGAACTATGTCTTTTTCATCACATGACCTGGAAGTGATGTCATTACATTCATATACTGTAATCTATTTCTTCTATTCTTAGTGGATGGGCAGGTGCTCCTTTAGTATCTAGTTCATTGTTATTAAAAAAATGACAGCTGTAAATATTTTTGAAATGTGGATAATTTTCCTTTTTGATTCCTTTAAGATATAGACCTAGTGGTACTATCACTAGGTCCAAAGATTTATTGTTTAGTGACTTTTCAAGCTAAGTAACAATTCACAGTTACATCATTTAGTACATCAGAGTACTTTTTTTGGTAGAACCTGTTTAACGATGATTTTCCCCCTTTTTTGATTACTTTTGCCAATCTGAGTAGTGTCGGGCAAAAACCTTAGGGATGTTTTCATTTTAATTTCTCTAATTATTAGTAACTTGGAGCAATTTTTAAATGTCTATTGGAATCTTAAATTCTTCATTGAAAAATTCTCTCTCCATATCTTTAATAACCACTTACTTGGTGTGGAATGATTCTCATTACTCTTATGCTTTTTAATTAACTCCTTATACATTTTGAATACTGGAGAAACTTATTGTAAAGATTTTCCAAGTTAACTATATCCCTTTAGATTTAATTTAATTTGTTTAGTTTCTGCAAAATAAGCAGTAGATGCTTAATAAATGTTTATTAAATTGAATTATCTCATAACAGCCTCTTACATAGAATTTTGTATTTTAACCTAACCAATCTAAGCACAAAAAGGTCCCATACTCTATTGGCGTAATGCTTTGGTTTACAGCACTCCTTAATCCTGTGTTATCATATCCAGTGTCCTTCTTTTCCTTGTTTCTTCTCCATGTTCCTTATACTTGTTCTAAATTACTTTTGACAACTTCTGCATTATTTGCATTTCAGAATTTCCTGAGGATGATATAAGCTTCAGGGCTCTACCTATATCTCTTGATCCATTTTATTTCTCCCTTATTGGAAGTAGCACATTGGAAGTTAACTCCACTATTTTCTTTTGGGTGTTTTTGGTCGTACAGCTAAGGATACATTTCCTTTTCTTTTCAAGGTGGCTTTCCTTCACCTCAGGAAGTCTTCATCCTGCAAGATCTTACTGTTGTTAAGGAATCCAAAACATCTATTTGATGACACTAACGGTTAGATGTTCATTTCTAGAATGCATCCATCACTGCACAGGTGATTGCTCTCATCTGGGAGAATCAATGAGAACACCGACTGAGTCAGCCTCCTTTATTCCTGTTCTCTTGTTGGAGAAATTCATAGGCAGGCTATTTTTATTTAGCAAATAAAGGGCTTGTTTTCTCAAATGATGATTTTTCCCCCTGCATTTGTGGACAATTTTCTTCGCTGTTACCAGTGCCATCAGACCTATTCCACTTTTGAAGTTTTTGTTGGCATCATGAAAACATTCTCTGAGTGAGCTAGATCTGGTCTTCCTAGTTAAGGAGTCTCTCCTAAAGATCTGAGCTGTTCTTTTGCATAACTGAGACTATGGCTGTCAAAGTATAACAGAGGGTAAAAATGGACTACACCAGTCATTTAAAATGGTCCTGCAAATTAAATCAATGAAAACTTTTGACATTCAGACCAGCTCAGATGTTGAAAGTAGCAAAGTCCTTTTGGCTGGATTTTTGATCTGTTGAGTTTTTGGTTCCTAGAACTGCTAAGGCCCTTAATATAGAAAAGTAATTTAAATGAAGATGAACATGCACTTTCTGTATATATCCTTATTTATGTTTTTAAGCCCTTAACTCAGTGCCCAGCACAAAAAAAGGCACTTAAGAAATGTTGATTGATTGATTATGCCTTGCCTCCCTCCATAGATTGCCAATTTCTTGAGGAAGGGATCACTATTTTCCCACTGGGGAGCCAAGTTCCTGGTATAAATTCTAAATTTTTTGTTGATTGGTTGCTCACAATCTTAACTGAGCTGGTATGTTTAAATAGTGAGCAACTTCATCCACTGATGCTTCTGTTCCTTATATTTTCATGGATGGCTTCTCTGTGTGGTTTAGTCTTCCAGATCTGCTAACATGACCAACACTTGCTGTTGGTTTTTGATTCCCATGCAGCTTCACTGCATTTGCGTTCAATTCTTTCTTTGGACTTTGTTGACTCTCTTTTGACACACCTCTAAAACTGACTCGAGGTAATGATGTAACTCACACTAATTGTACCTTTACTTGTTTTTCCTTGTTTGATCAAGTGGATTGCAAGATATGAATTGAATGTTTTGTTCTCTACCTATATAGTAGGACATTCAAAGATGTGGCCAAAGTTTAGAACCTCCAAGTCATTGAAAAAGCTGAGATATAAGGGGTGGAGAGACTGGGGTAAATGGGAGGGATTATTTGTAGGCAGAGAGTACACAAAGAATATTTTATACAAACATGAGGGTTGAATGGAAAACATTAAAAAAAAACAAGAAAAGATTTTGCTATAGAAAATTCTGCTGGCAATTTAACTAAATCTTGTGTATGTATTTAACTAGCATGAGTATTTGAGAATCCTATGATGCCTCAAGAGTGATTGCTCTAGTTGGATTAGATAGGTTTGTGTTAGTTAGCTTTTATAAATGAAGCGTAATTTACAATTATACCTGTGTTCCTTTAATTGATTGTTAAACATAAAACAGGATGTCCTTATCTGAATAATAACAACAATTGTAAATAACCAGTTACAAAGTTCAGAACTCTAACTTTGGATGGAGTAGGGTGGCGATTTGGGAGCCAGGGCTCAATAGTATTTGGTTGTATAGACTGGGAAAAAGTTGGCAGCTGCCAGGTTTATTTGGTGATCAAACCCCTAAAAAGAGGGGACTTTTGTATTTTTTTAATAATGGCTCTCAATTTTTTTTCTTTCTTTTTTTTCAATTTTTTTTTCATTTGTTGTCAGCTATAGATAATCATGAGAGGATTTTCTGCTGTTGGTAAAAGTTCTTTCCCTTTCTATGTTGAGGATGCATGGCATGGTGAGATTGTTAAACAGAAACTGAAATTGAAATAGGAAGGCATAAACACCAGACCAGCCTTTGCTACTTAGGTTTTGTGTGATCTTTGATGATTCACTTTCCCTCCAAGCTTCATTTTCCTCATTTGTAAAATGTTTTCCTTGGTCCAGAAAATTCCAGAGATAACTTTTGCCTGAAATATTCTTTCATTCTGAGGACAATAAGGAAGAAAATAGTATGAAATGAATGGAGACAGAGAGAAATGAGCTGGGAAGATTAGAGAACATAAAGGAGCAAAGCTGCATCTTTCTGATTTCATTGGAAGTTCCCTGGATTCCCTAGGAAGGTCATGAATCTAGTTTGAGGAACAATAGTTTATAGAATGAAAGGAAGTATTGGGCTGATTGTCCTTTGATCATGGGTGATAGGAAGAGCTTTAGTTAACCATTGGGTCAGATCTCATTGCCAGGATGCCATAGCAAGTATTTTCTACTAAATGGACCACTTCCTGAAAGAATCTTGTTTTGGCTTTAGCTTATATTCTTATTGATAGCAATCTAATAAGATGGAAGAGTACTAAAGTCAGAAGACTTAGTTGGTAGTCTTTGCTCTTCTTATCATTAACCTTGTAACCTTGGATCCTTAAGTTTGACCACCTTCTATTTCTCTATTTGTAGAATGTAGAAACAACTAGGTACTTTCCATTTCTAAGTCTATGATGCTATGGTAGCCTCAGAGATAGGGTCTGGTGAATGCTGCAATGTGTAAAGCCATCTTCTATTGAACATTCTGAGAGAATCAAGATTCTAAATGATTGATGGGTCTTTAAGGACAATCCAGTGCCATCAATGTCTAATTTAGAATCCCTTCTCTAGTCTCCCCCATTAAGGATTATCCATCTTTTGAGGAGAGTCATAGAGAGTGAGTGCATTGCTAAATGGCTTCTTGTTCAGTGAAGTTTTTCTTTTTGAACTCAAATCTGGTTTTATAGTTTCTAACTATTGCTTCCATCTCTTTCTAAGTATTATTAAGCAGAACAGATCTGATCCCTCTACTCCAAAATAGCCTTTGGATGCTTGAAGTCAACCATCACTTACTTGGAGATGATGGAGATGAGAACATGTGTATTAGAGCTTTGATGACAATCTGGCCAGTATAGTATGGCTAACACTTATCTTGGGTGACAGAACTGAGATTCAAACCTAAATAAAGGGCTGAATTTAATATAATAGGGACAAATATAAATTGTTAGATTTGGTTTTAAAAATTTCCCACAAATACAGAATTAGTCTGTAAACATGCATTGATCTTTGGCTGTGTTTTGATCACAATGTTAGGTACCAGGTAAGATAGAATTGGAAAAGGCTAGATAACAGATTATATGGGGAAAAATGCAAGCCCTAAGTCCAGCATCAGAGCTGTGTGGGACCACAGATTGAATTAATAAGAGGCATAGTGTGCAGAATAAAGAAGAAAGTAGATGTACTGTTGACACCGCCCAGGAACCCATTCATTTATGGGTACCACAATTTTTGGGAAAAAAAAAAGCATTGATAAGCTATGAGGAGCCTTGAGAACGATAATCAGCTTGTGAGAAGACTCAAAACCATATAATATGGTCATTGCTTAAAGAAATTAAAGATTGGGGCAGCTAGGTGGCGCAGTGGATAGAGAACCAGCACTGAAGTAAGGAGGACCTGAGTTCAAAATAGACCCTAGACACTTAACACTTCCTAGCTGTATGACCTTGAGCAAGTCACTTAGCCCCAAATGCCTCAGGGAGAAAAAAAAAAAGAAAGTAAGGATTGTTAGCCTGGAGAGGAGATATAGTTGAAGTCATGACAACTTTCTTTAAATTCTTGAAAGACAGACACGTGAAAAAGTAATTGGATTTAATTAGATAGTCTTTTAAGATAAAACTGGAATCAATAATTTATAGAGAATCATATTTTGGTTCAATGTAAAAAAGAACTACCCAATAATTGGAGCTTTTCGGATAGATAATGGACAGTTTCTGGAATTAATGCACAATCCCTGGAAGTCTTCAAGTAAAATAAAGTGACTATTTGTTGGGGATATTGTAGGTATAATGATTTTTGAAGTCTTTTCCAGTTCTGAGATTTTATATCTTAGAGCTACTTATATACTTATAATGTGCTGTGGTTTGAATCTGGCTTTAAGTAAGTTATTAAGATAGCAACCCAACCTTCTTTAGCTACTCCAGGACTATTACCAAGAAAATGCATAAAGGAAAACAAGAAAGCCATAGAGAGAGGTACCTATATTGGAGTGCAGTGAGAGGAAGAAGTAGTGTTTGTCATGGGGTGGTAGGGAAGATCCTTTGTGGGAAATAGAGACAAAATTGTGAGGAAATAATTGTTTCAAATTTGTATGAGAAGGAAAACATGTTGAAAGGCAATAGTTATTCGTTTGTGAAGCTTCATAATTATAACTGCAAATTTGTATTATTTGTGCATATATACACATATTTCAGTACTTTGGAATAGGGAATAAGCAGTATTATATAATTTCCATTGTAGAGAATTTGGGAGAAAATGTCAGAAAAAATACTCTGAAGTTAGGGTTCAGTTTTCAATTCCACTGACCCATTGAGATCCAAAAGGTCTCATCTCATTGAGCAAGATAAATATCAAGGTGTTTTTCCCCCTGCCAGACTGTCTGAATCTTATCTCAAGTATCAGGGTAAAGAGAGAAGCAGTGGTAGACACAAAAATGTAACAGATATTTTTTTAGGAAGAGAATATGAACTGCCCTTCTGAATGCGTATCAGACGGGGAATTTATTCCAGTTCAGTAAGTTTAATGAAATAAGTTTATCATATTAAATCATAATTGCTATTTAAAAGAAAATAGACATTCAGGCTTGCCCCCTACCATGTGTTCCCAAACCATTCAAAAGTAATTCACCATACCATTTATGGGTCCCATAATTATCTCTTCCTAAAGTCTGTAGTCTTTGTCAGATGGATATTTTTGGATTTTTTAAAAAGAGAGTTCTGTTTTTAAAATTAAATTTCTTTTGAAGCAAGAAAAGATACTGATTCTTTAAGGTCTTTTCCTACCACCCACCCTCAACAATGTGTCTTCACAATGAAAGGCTTTGAATTGTGGAACTTTCATTGACTGCAAATAATAGCTAGTCAATCAATAAACATTTATTAATTACTATGTGCAGGCACCAGGAAACCTGTGGACAATGCCTGTGGAGTAAATATGATGTAAAATAAGATGAGAGATGAAGGCAGGGACCTCAAGTTTTCCCTTTATATCCCATATCCCAGATTGCCTTCAAATGTAGGTAGAAGGAGAGATGGGAAAGATGTTCAAACAAAAAAACTAACCTCCTGCTCATGATGGTGCTCAGGTAAATTTAGGATTCACGCAAGGAAAAACTTCAGAACAATTAGTCATTTCAAAGTCCAATAGGCTCTCTCCAGAATTTTGTTTCATGGAAATTCTTTATGTGTAGTCTAGGTGAATCACATATCAAGTACTTGTGAGAGGGTAGGACATGAACTGAATGATCACTGGGGTCTCTTCCAACCCAGGGATTCATTGTTTCTTACTATTGCTTGATTTCCAGACTCTGGACATCCAGGTGAAAGGTCACCTTTTGAATGTTGGCCAGAGCCCTTTGATTTGGGACCTTCCAGGGATGAGTTATTCATGTAGCTTCAGCAAATAGACAAATGCTCACTGATGATAGAGAGCATTACATTGTAAACTTTCCTGTCCTTCACATAAGATATGAAATCTTTGCCGCTAGAGATAACTGCTAGAGTCATTGGACTTTTATTTTGTTCTTTTTTCTTTCCAAGAATCTTAGTCAAGGTTGACCTGGAATCATATTCTGTCCCGGGAACTGAGCTCTTGCATTATTTTCTGGTTCACAATCCATCATCATCAATACATTATGGTTATCCTTATTATCATGTTATTATTATCAATATTTTCACTCATATTTGCATTCCAGTAAACTCGACACTATGTATAACATGTAGTATAGTATCTTGGAGGTTCTTAAAATAAAACCTTTAGTAAATCCAGTGTATTGTTGTAAGTGTTTTACTTTAGCACCCAAGGGTATTTCCTTCTCACTCATCTTCTCTTTCTGAGACAAACTTGTAGATCAGCAAAGACTGCCCTGTTCTCTGTTTCACAAATGATTCCCTCTCCTTTCAGTCTACCAGATCACTGAAGAAAGTATTGGATTGTAAATCTACATATGGGTATAGTGTAAGGTTCTTATACAAGAGTCCTTACTTAAAGACAGTCTTATAAAAAGGACTGGTATTATTGCTAAGTTGTTTTCTCCATAGCAGGTCCATGCTTAGGCGTGGAAATTAATTTTCCTTATCTCACCCTTCAAATATCCACCTAGGCTCCTTTGATTTATGGTGTGTGACTGAATGTTCAGTGGCATTAAAAACAAAGGGTGGAGAAGCATCACCTTTTATGGGGCATCACTGGGCATGGTATTGAAGGCTTTGCCTGAAGTAGACTGCCTTGTGTTGGGCTCAGTATGTCATGAAGGCAACTTGTTCCTTTACATGTGTAAGTATTTTGCTACCATTGAATAGTCACATAGAAAGGTGTCTGTTTTTGTAATTTTTTAAGCATCAGACTTGTAGATTGAAAGAGAGAACAACAGAAACAAGACTCTCTTTGTCCCCCAGTCCTACCCCTTATAATATGAAGGAGTTTGAGAAGTAGCTTATTTCTATGGAATAAATTGTCAATTTTTTTGGTAGTGTTGCTATTTGTATATCCAGCCAGATCAATTCACCAAATAATTTATTAATTATATATTACATGAGAGGCAAATCATTTCTGCCTCAATTTCCTCATCTGTCAAATGGGAATAATAAAACTATCCACTTCCCAGGATTGTTATGAGGATCATTTGAGTTAGTATTTGTAATGCTCTTTTATAAATTCTAGCTATTATTGTTGCTATTATAGATTTAAAGCTAGATAGTACTTCTGAGGCACACAGTTACCTATTTTTTTTTTTAGATGAGAAAATGGAGTCACAGAAAGATTTATCCAGGATCACACTGATAAATAATTTTCTTTTATAGAAGTCATAAGGAGTTCATTAGACTTAATAGCACCTCTTTCACAGGGTTATTGTGAGGATCAACTAACATAACATATGTAAAGGAATTCATAGCTTAAAGGTCTCTATAAATACTCATCATTTTTCATATTGGAAACATAAATGTAAATATATGCACAAATATACACACTTGTATACATATACATATATATATATACAGAAACCCATTACTAGGGTGAGTGATTAAATTGTTTATTTATAGGAACTCTAGAAGACCAAGTAGAAAGTCATAGGTGAATTGTAATACTCTTCAGATGGAGGGAGAACTAGTGGAAAGAATGTTGGATTTAATATTTTAAAAATAAATGGTTTAGGAAAACTAACTCAGTGACTGAGGAACCTTTAAATACATTACTTATCCTCTCTGAGCCTCAGTTTTCTTACATATAAAATAAGGGGTTTGATGAGATGACTTCTGAGGTCCCCCAGGTTGAAATTTATCTAACCTTCTGAGCCAATGATACTGATGAAATTTGAAGTATTGAGGAAGTATATGTGTATATAAATACATACATATGCATACATATATGTTATTGTGTGTTCATTACAAACTCCTTGTTTGGTGTTTTATTGGCAAAATTGGAGTAGTTTGCCATTTTCCTTTCTAGCTAATTTTCTAGGAAATTGAGGGAAACAGGGTTAAGTGATCCCAGGATCATACAGCTGTTAAGTGTCTAAGGCTAGATTTGAACTCAGGAAAATGAATCTTCCTGACTACAGGCCACTTCACCACCTGATTGAAGGCTTCCCCCTATCCCTCCTTGTCTCTGTCTCTCCCTATGTGTTTTTCTCTGTATATCTTTCTGTCTTAATTTCTCTGTCTCTATCTCTTTATCTCTGTCTCTGTGTGTCTCTGTCTCCTTGCCTCTTTCTTTGTCTCTGTCTCACTCTATATTAGATAAATGCACACATATAAACACACACTTGTGTACTCAGACACACAGGCACATACCTAAGATGTAGCATACTACATATATAGGGTATGTTGAGCTGACTGCAGAGTCGTATTTCTTGTCTGCAAGGAAGAAATTGATACCTTTCCATATCTAGTACCTGGCATATAGTAGGAGTTCATAAAAATACTCATCACTTGCTTGCTAAATTGTCATACAGGCTATGTGACAAGTCCTTTAACCCCAGGGGCCTCAGACAACTGAGCATAGAGTTCCTTATATCAGTGAAATCAGAAGTGTTTATCCCTTCTTTTCAGAAAAAAAATCATCATCATGGTTATGAAGGAAACTAGGAGAATTAAAATAAAATAATGTTGCACAAGAAAGTTGCACTTTGCTTGACTCTTGGGGAAATGTTTTAGGTGGGGTTTTGGGGAAGGAGATAAATTAGTAAATAAAACTATAAATCAGAATGATAGCTGAAGTAATAGAAATCTGAGTAGGAAGAGACATTAAACTGTGGGTTTTGCATTTTTCTTTCCTTATTTTTATTTAATATACTGTCATTTCAGTTTGTTTACTTGGAGGGATTATACATGATATATTTTTACATGAATAGTTATAGATTTATGAGCTCATTTTGAATATGAAAGCTGATTTGTAACTATATGCTAACCTTTGACTCCCAGAGGATTATGATTGAAATACCTATTCAACTGAATAAACCCTGTTTTTTTTTAATTTTTTATATGATTCCACTTTATATCTCTTATTTATTCAATGTTACTCCTTTACTTTTCTTTATGATTTTTTTTTCCTTTAAGGCCAACTCTACTGCTTATTGCTAAAAGATATGATACATCTGTAATTTCTATCAGAATGATCTTTAAGTATCTGCCTCATTTTTAAGAATTAAGAACTTAAATTAAGAAGAGTTGGATTACTCAGAGACTGGCAAGACCAAATGTTATGATCAAAATCTTATTCCTTAGACACTTTCTCCTTCCAAGGTTTTCATGATACTACTCTCATTTGACCTATATGACTTCTTCTTATTTTTCTCTGTTAGATATTCATTAGATGATCCAAGTTATACCATCTCCAACTGTCCATTGAAAATCTCAAACTGGATGTCTACCTTAAACTCGATATCTCCCAAACAGAACAAATTCTCTCTTTCCCTTCCTATATCTCCCCCCAAAAATATTCCCTTCTTCCAGACTTCTCTGTCCCTGTGGTGGTTGCTACCATCTTCCCAGTCATCCAAACTTGCAACCTGAGTGTTGCCCTGGACCTGTCACTCTCTCTGGGGGATGAGTGACCAAGCCTTATCATTTGTACCTTCATGATATCCCTTGTATATGTTCCTTTCTCTTCAATCAGACAAATCACCACCCAGACTCAAGCAAGCATAATTAGGCTATTGCTTCATTCCTTCAGTCTTAAAGTAGCTTCTGGTTTGTCTGCCAGCTTCAGGTCTCTTCCCAGCTGAGTCTACCCTATAAGTTTCCCCACTAAAGTGTAGAGCAGTTTTGCTCTGTTTAAATCATAATGATTGTACAGAAATTGATGAATTTATAGATATTTTATAGTATTCAGAACATTAAAATGGGGGCATCTGTTTTGTTTCAGTGAATGGGGGAGAACAAAGAGGGTATCAGGTTGATTGTCACAGAACCAAAAAAAAAAAAAAGGCTCCAGTAGAAGAATGGATACAGTCTAGAGAGGCAGAATTATCTATTCTGTATTCTATGTCTATCAGAGCCTGAACTCTTGGAATGGAAGGTACATCATTTTCCAGGTCATATCTCTAACCTTTAATAATAATTAACAACAACCAGAAGCATTTATGCAGCACTTTGAGATGTACAAAATGTTTTACAAACATTACCTCATTTTGTCCTCATAATAACCCTAGGATAAAGGTGCTGTTATCATCCCCATTTAACAGATGAGGAAAATGAGGCAGTTGGAGCTTTCATGATTTACCTAGGGTCACAATAATGGTAGGTGTATGAGGCAGGATTTGTTCTTCCATCCTACTGAGTTCAGGTCTAGGACTCAATCTCCTGTACCACCTAGTTGTCTGCTGAATTAACTCAGAACTTGTAACCAGTAGTCACTCAGTAAGCACTTATTAAGCAACTACTATGTACTGAATACTGTCTTAAGGACTGGGATATTTTTTAAAGGCATAATACAGTCTTTGCCCCCAAGATTATTCTTTTGTGATCTTAGGATGCTTTTGAAATGATTGGTCTTGCAGTCTAATTTTCCTAGTACTAACAATCTTTCTGTTATCAGATATGGTTGGAGAATGGGATATTGTGCATAATAAAATCAATTATTGTCATTTATACCTTAGATGTATTCTAAACCTCTCCTTTGCACCTATCCCATTCTATCCTATGTGTCTATTCCATAATTCTTTGTATTAAGTTTTGTCTTTCTCTTATTAAAAAACATAAACTCTGCCAAGATGGGGATACTGTGGAGTTTTTCATCTTTTTGATCCCCAGCACTTAGCACTGTGCCTTGCAGTATAGGTGCTTTATGTTTAATTGAATGAAATGTGATTAATAATGAATAGCATTACCAATTTTTTTTAAATAAAAGTAAATGAACAGCATTGAAAATAATTTAGGAGTAGTAGTTGCAGTTGTAGTAGTAATAGTAGTAGTAGTAGTAGTAGTAGTAGCAGCAGCAGCAGCAGTAGCAGTAGTAATAGTAACAATAGCAAGTACAATAGCAGCAATAGTAGTAGTGGTGGTGGTAGCAGCAGTTGCAATAGTAGTAATAGCAACAGTAGTAGTAGTAGTAGTAGTAGTAGTAGTAGTTGTAGTAGTAATAGTAGTAGTAGTAGTAGTAGCAGCAGCAGCAGCAGTAGCAGTAGTAATAGTAACAATAGCAAGTACAATAGCAGCAATAGTAGTAGTGGTGGTGGTGGCAGCAGTTGCAATAGTAGTAATAGCAACAGTAGTAGTAGTAGTAGTAGTAGTAGTAGTAGTAATAGTAGTAGTAGTAGTAGTAGTAATAGTAGTTTAGTAGTTGCAACAGCAGCAGTATCCATAATAGAAATAGTAGTAGTAGTAGTAGTAGTAGTAGTAGTAGTTGTTGTCATCGTCGTCGTCGTCGTCAGAGGAAGAGGAGGAAGAGAATTAGTAGGAGAAACTGCAGAGAGAGGAGAAGGAAGATCTGTATAAAGATGGGAAGGAAGAATACACAAATTAGAAATCTAATCTAATGGAAAGAGCTGGCTTCTATCAGAAAGACCTGGGTTACCAAATTCTATTTCTACTACATGGACAGTCTCTGTGACAATGCTAACAGCACTGGGTACCTGATTTCCTACTACACTGTTGTATTATACAGGAAGCTTCACTAAACCATTGAAATTTCAAGCCTAGGCTCTTCTCTCCACATCCTCACAAATAACAGAAGTAATTTTTATGTCTATTTCAATTTAGGAACACTTTCATAATAACTTAGATCATTTGACTCTCATTATCACCCTTTTTGAGAAGCAGAGTAGGGGTTAGCCTCATTTGCCAATGGGGAAACACAATTCTCCTGCCACATAGCTTGTAAGGGTGAAGACAAGACCATGATCCTAAACTTCATATTCAACATCCAGTCTTTTTTTAATATTCCAATCCCATCTTCCTATTCTTACATATACCCCATTGCCTCCCCCATTTCTTAATCCTGTATGCTAGAAGATCCTTGCAAATGTCTCAGACTCATCCTTGAAGACATGAGTTCACATTTTATCTTAACTTGGTAGAAGAATGAGTTAATAAGAGTTCAAGCATTTCAATATACAAAGATTCCCCACCCCCAAAAGTTTACTCCCCTTTATAAGCAGTCTTTTGTCCTTTCCTAAGATGTAGCTGTTTTGTTATTTATTGTGCTGAGCAGTGTTGTAACTAAATCTCTAATATCGAAAGTGCAGAGAAGCAGAGAATAAAGAGAGATGGAGAGCTCGTTTCCAGCTAAGTACTGAGAAATGTTTGAAATCCATAGAATTTTGTTTTAGCACTCTAGATATTTATGGAATTATCTTAGATAGTAACAAGTGAAAAATAGAACAATTTACATTTGGGGGAAAATCGTTATGAAATGGCATATATTTTGGTTCTTTGTCACAAGGTATTTTGAATAGTAATAGCAGATGTAGTGTAGCAGAATAGAAGCAGGTTCTCTCTCTCTCTCTCTCTCTCTCTCTCTCTCTCTCTCTCTCTCTCTCTCTCCATCTCTCTCTCTCTCTCCATCTCTCTCTCTCTCTTTCCTTCTCTCCTGATACAGGAGCATGTCTGCTGATGAAGCCCAGTTCCTCTTATCACTGCACTGATCCAGTCACCAACTAGGTCTCCAGGGAGTCTTCTACATTTCCTTCAAGCAATAGGTGGACTGTACATTTCCGATGTCATTCTAGTGCAAAGATGTAAGGACAGGAAATCCAAAGATCTGTGTTCTAGTCTCAACTCTGCCTCTAATGAGTTCTGCATACTGGAGCTGAATTTCCTGTCTTTACCTGAATTTTCTCATCTGTGAAATGGGGTTACCTCCATCATATGGCTATCCAGAATGAGGGGGAGGAAAAGAAAATTAAAATTAGCAGGCAGTATCTTTAGAGATGATATTCTGGTCCTATCAACATTAACAGTGGTGCATTGTTCCAAGTTGTTGTACCAGTTGGTCACACTCCCAGGTGAAGTACATGAAAGTGATTATAGGTAATAAATATCTTTTTTTTAAAAAACTTATTGCAGAGGCAGTTTTTCCACTGTTAATGAGGGTAATTTGACTTGGTTGAAGGATTGCAGTTCTTAAGAATTAATGCCGCAATCCAATTCAAAGATTTAAAGAGATCTCAGATTTTTCACAGGTCGTGTGTTAGTGAATGTGCTCCTATCACATAGCAGCTAATGGAGTCTAACAGCCGTCTGTCATTTCGTGTTTCTTCAGTGGATAGCAGCTTTGCCCTTGATAGCAAGTCTACTTTCCAAGCAGTGCAGGTTATTTAGTACTATGGTATATTTGTAGCACTTTTAAGAGAGAGTATCCTATTTCTAATAGCCCTAATTACTGTATAAAGCAAGGTTATCTTTCTTAATTACATGTTTGAATCCTAATCTACTATAGTCTAAGGAATTTCAAGCTATAGTTGCTGCTTTCTTGCTTTTTGCTTTTTTACCCGGGTTTGCTTTTTAAAAAAAAATTAAACTAATTCATGTATCATTGTATCAATGCATACAGGTTAATCGCGTGAATACAAAGGTTACATGCCTAGCATTCATAACTTTCCATTATTTATAATGATGCATTATTATCAGCTAACAATATTTTGTAAAGGCTTATTTGTAAATGATGTTGGAAATGCTCTAATTTCTCGATCCTATTATGTTCCTAAATATTAAAAATCCCATTTTAAGGCAATTAGAAGCATTTACTTCTATTTAAATGTGTGTTCTCTAGACAGTGTCACTCTATACTCTGCACACAAGAACCTTTGTTCCTTAATTAGAAAAAGGACTAGAGCTCATTAATTGTGGTTCCAAGTGGTGTCTGCACAAATAATGAGGCAATAATACATTAAAAACAACAACAACAACAAAAGATTGAACTTAAATCTGTAAGCCTCTTGCAATCCTGAGGACTGATAAAAGATAAATAAACTGAAGACTCCTATTTACAGGGTAGTCCTCCCATCATGAACTGTCTGTCCTTGAGAGAACTGGCTACTCATCAATTTAAGAGCCAAAGAGATGGTTTACACACCCACAGGAAGAGGAAAGTAGAGAATACACACCCAATAAAGAAATCTAGAACTTTTCCTGTGATGAAAGCTCATAACTTTCAAAGTCAGGTCATATAGCTCTTACAGTTCCTTTGGTCAGTTAGTGGATACCAGCCAGGCAAGTTTAGATTTTGATCAAAACAGATGAATTATTGGCAAACACGACAAAATATAGATGTTTTAAGTCTATGAAAGGAATTCACTTATAAAGACAAAGGGAAAAATATTTAATTCCTCTGCTGGTAAGGTCAACAGAGAACTTGGATAGCCCCAAATGCTAAATTCTCTTGAAAGGCCTACCAATGGCAATGTTGAGGCCTAGATTTTGCATGTGAAGTAGGTCTTTCTTGAGCCTCCTAGGAAGCTTGAGATCCTCTGTATCCTCAGTAACATTAATATTGTTGATTATGGACCTGCCTGGGCCAGCTGAACTTTCCCCCTGATACAAACTCTCTTGATTTTACTAAGGGGAAAGGAAGTAAATCTAACTTCCTTATTGAAATACTCCTATATGGTGCTTAGGATGGGAAAAAAATAAAATCATAGAGAAAATAGCATCTTGGGCAGAGGAAATGTGGCGCAAAAGTCAGAGATCTGGAAAGCTGTGCAGCTGGTTGAAGGGTTTGTCAAGGTCTCTTCTGACATGTTTTCATTAACCTAGTAGATACCTCTTGATGGTGTTTAGAGCAGACTCAATCCTATAACATTGTGGGGATCCACCCCATTTCTTTCCTCCTACTTTGGTCACTGAGTTAAGATAAATAGTCCTCATCTTGCTAATGCTAATGGAAGATGTTATTAACAAAAGGGGATGTTTCTTCAGTGAAGAATAGGACATTTGGCATGTGAAGACACAGCATCGTTTTTTCGTATGTTAATAGTGGTATGAATCAGAAATTGTGAATGTTAAAACCAAGATCCGTTCTCTAAAATGTACTGTTGTTTAAAAGCCTTGTCTAGCCAGGAAAATATTCCCTAATCATCTTCTATGTTATATTTTAGAGAGAGACAGAAAGACAGACAGAGACAGAGAGAAAAGAGAGAGAGAGACAGAGAGAGAGAGAGAGAGAGAGAGAGAGAGAGAGAGAGAGAGAGGGAGAGAGAGAGAATAGATTTTAAAATGTAAAAACCTGTTCTTCAATTGAGTATGCAAAAATCTTATTGCAGTATTTATTCCAAACCTGCACTCATAATGTTCAGTCAAGGAGAAAACAGCAAAAAACAGTTGTTGATGGACTTAGCCGAGAACTGGATTAAATAAGCATTAGTCTACTGGAGCTGATTACAGGAATATGAAAATGCAGTATCTTAATGGTACATATTTTCATGTGGCAGCTAAGTTGCCTTTCATTTTGCAGCTAATATGTCTATTCTTATGAGTCATTTACTTCTTTAATTACCTTTTGCAGGCAAGGCACCATGGTATATTAATGTGAATGATTTTTACTGCTAGTTTATCATACAATGCCCCAGAAGTTGAAAGGCGTAATTGACTTGGAAGAACAGCTCATGAAGGAAACAATATTTAGTTGACAGTTTTCCTTGTACTCTCTGTTGACGTTTATGAGTTTACACTGTGCTAAAGGAGTAATAAACACAATTTTCTTTCAATAACAGAAAAGGGTAGCTTCTAAAATACATTTGTGGAAAACAGATTTGTTCATTTCTTGAATAGTATAAAAATAATACATTTCCAGTGATGATAGACCTATAAGATTGCCAATTGAATTAAACCTTTGAAGGTGCATTTATAACCTGTCTCAGAGCATTAGGAGATATTAGGGTTCATATGGATTGAATCAATTTAATGAATATTTAAATTATATACAGATTTGGATAAATCATATTTAAATCTGGGTGTTAGAGTTAGCATATTCGGCTGGCTCTTCCAGTCTTCCAGAGGGATAGCAGGAAGGGAGCTTGAGAGTTATGCAAAGGAAGATTCTGTCTTTGCTGGAGAGGGAAACCTCTTCAATTATATTTCAGGAAAATAAAATAAAGCAGGCACTTTATGCAACTTCTTTAAAGTTCTAGGCTTTGAAAAGTTAAAATAAAAAGACTCTGCTCTGTCATGGACACTTTTGCTGTGGGAGTGATGCTTTTATTCATCTGACCTTGTCAAATTGCAAATTCTCTTTCTACATCCGAGGTTTTTTGTGTAGGTTTCATTAATCATCCAATAGAGAGTTAATTCAGCCCTGAGAATCCCCATTGCATATCCCAGGCCCTCTGCTAGAACCAATCTGGCACATGTGTGTGAACTCTCTTGTTTCGTTGGTTTGGAGGGAGTTAAACTTTTCACAGTTTTCTGGATTGTTTGCAGTTCAGCCCTGCGCAACATAATGAAAGTTTTCTAGCCATCTGTTGTTAAGCTGGCGGTGAGCAAGGCCAGTATATCCAAACAAAGTCCTGGCCTGCTGTAAACTGAACCTGTCAGTTTAGCATAGCTGTGTTGACCTCCCAAACGTGCAGGGCAGGCTTTGGTACCAGGCACTGACTGCCTAGAGAGCTTTAGAGGGGAACCAGTTTGGGGGGAGGGAGGAAGGAGGGGAACCATGTTTACCTTTACCACTTAGTGTTCCTACCACTGACTTGAACTAGTTTATACTAAATCTCTACATTGACAGGATTTTCTTTCTTTTTCCTTATTCCAAACATTTTTATATAGTTTTGTGGGGAGGAGGGTGGAAAAAGAGGAAAAACTTAGTTGATGGGAATTGTTATTGATCTTAGGAAAAGGTATTATTGAGAGTTTCTTTTATATGTGTGTAGGGGTATACAAATACACATGTATCTGTACATATATACACATGCACAATCCCTTTCAATGGAAAGACAACAAAAACTTTCTTGCCAGATAAAATTTCTTTAGATTGTGGCTATCACACTCATTCATCTACTTCGAAGGCTGGGTATTAATGGGCCAGGTGACTCCATATACTAATGGGCCATGTGAAAGAAGCTCCTGGATTTTTTGTTAATGATAGCTTAATAATATAGACACGTTTATTATGGAACATACTATCTTTTGTCATCCATTCATCCAGTAACTATTTAAGAAAAACTTCACTATATTGGAGACTGTTTTAGATGCTGAGAATACAAAGATTTAAAATAATACCTGCCTTCAAATACTTTGTATTCCACAAAAAGAAATGCATACTTATCTCATTTGAATCTCATGTCAACATTTTGGGGGGTATTAGTATCATTTAAAAAACACAGATCAATAACCCTTTCAGGCTGCTCATGTTATCCCCACTTTTAAGATGTGATTGTAAAACATGCTCCAGTACAAGAATTCTTAACTTCTGTGTGTGCAGATATTCTTTAGAATTCTTAATATTTAAGAATTCTTTAAAAGACTATATAAGAACTCTTATAAATCTATGAATTTTTAAGAGCATGCATATACATATATATATGTGCACACATACATGCACACATATGTATGTATAAGTATATATGTGTGTTCATTTAAAAATCTCCTGGTTGAAAATTTTTTTATTACGATTTTTATAAAATTGAGTCTTTAAAGTCTTAAAAGTGAAACACACATTTCATGTCTGTGTGTCTATGTCTGTATGTATATACATATATGTTTGTGTATATAACTATATTTTTGTATATTTGGTTTCCTTTAAAAACCTACATATTTTATTTGATGTATTACAAGACTTTGTTCAGAAAAAGCATCCACAGTCTGTATCTGTGCAAATAGCCAAAGAGATCCATGACCCAAAAAGGAAAAGAATCTCTGCTTGAATACTTTATCGTTTGTTTACATGGTTCAGTTTTACTGTGCCTTTAATCAACAAGCATAAACTTAAGTATCTATTTTGTGCTAGATACTGGGATACAAAAGCAAACATGAAACAGTTTCTGCCTTCAATGAGCTTACTTTCTACCTGGCATTTAATACAATGGTTTTGAGGTTTCTTGTAAAGAAAAAGTCTGGTAGCTATTGATGCCCCAGACATCCCAATGAGAATTAATTCTTTAAAGAAATAATACTTAGTTTCAACTCACTTTGTCTGAATGTAATTTCACTCTCTCCTCCCCTAAAGAAATTTATTCATTAAAATTTTCTCATTAAATTTACTTACTAAAATGCCTAAATTGTATTTTCTGTTCTGCAGTGTACATGCACAAAGACTGTTTGCTTTCTATTCAGATTCAGGCTAAACTAAATTAGAGCAAATCCTCAAATTGTCTCTCTATTTTTAAAATCCCACTTGATGTGTTTTGCATATTTTCTTTTTATTGGTCCCATGTACACAGTACCTTGGAACTCTGATGTCCATGCCGCTGTATTCATCTTTCTCTTTATCTAGTTTTGTTAAACTTACCTATAGCTTTTAGGAATTTTTTCTTGACTCTTGGAAAGCAGTCACTGGACCTCTTTGGCTCTTACCAAAAGGTATATGGGTCATCAACTGATGAAATTCTCTCTCATTTCCTCATCCCCTTCAATGTTTCATTGTCTCATCTATTTTACATAGGTGGTACACACAATTGAGCAAAGATTTCTTGAACATTTGCCAATTGTTAGAGAGGAGGAATCATCCAGGTGGGGTAGAGATTGGGGGGAAAGGATGAAAATAAGACATTAGATATATACCAGAATTACCAACTTGGTAAACATTTTTAAAATGATATGGAGAACGCATGTTCTATTCAGCTTTCATAAGGCTGCCTTTCAATTCCATTGTCACAGGATTTATTTGAGCCTCTTTGAGATATTAATCAATCAGTCATTTACTAAGTACCTACTATGTTCCAGACTTATTAAGTTCTGAATCTGAAACAGAGGAAGATCCAGAGAAAAATAGTACCTCAATCATAGATTCAATCTACTGGGGATGGGAAAGAGTCAAGCATGAAAGCTATATGTAACGTGGCCAATGTCATGAGAGAGTTAAAGACTCTTAATGATCAGTTAACTGCAGGATTTCACCCAAGGGTGGGGATTCCATGAGTAAAGGACCAGACAACAGTCAAAGGAACAAGGGAGAAGGCACCCCCACACATACACCTTTTATGGGGTAGGAGTTTTAACATTTCTTACAGGATGTTAGGGACAAGTAGTGAGATGGAAGTAAAAACGATTCAATTTAAAATTCAAATGAGTGCACTTACTAGGAAATCCCATACAGCCATAATCTGTTTGTAAGGTGACTGACATATAAAGTGCTTTTTTTTTTCCAAGTGAAAAAAAAAGAAGAAGAAGAAGAAGTCGGTATAGAGTTTCGGGTATAAATGTCAGGTGCAACGTAATGTGTGCTCACTCAAAAAGTCAAGCAGATAACCTTGGCATTCAGGACATCACCTTTTACAACATGAAATTGTATTTTGTTGTGTGTGTGTGTGTGTGTGTGTGTGTGCGTGCGCGCACGCATATGTGTATATGTGTGTGTGTGTGTGTATTTCAAAAAAGACTACATTAAGAGGTCACCTATTAGCTGTGTTTTTGCTGTCTGAAACCCAGCCCTCCTGTCTATTAAAATCAAACCACTGTGTAAACATTCCGGGGTCGTTCGTTCTTGGGCTCCAGAAGGACCGAGGGGGATCAGGTTTCACCTGCCTGCACATCTTCCAGAAATTAGAGCAATTAGCATGAAGCCATTTCACATTCAAGGTCTACGGTGACATTCAAGTCCAGAAGAAATCTGAGAGGGAAGGGAGAGACAGTGGTGTGCTGGGACTACTGGCGATGGGCACTCACCAGTGGTCTGCTTTTGAAAAACCATCACCATTTGAAGATTTGACTGGGAGGCTTTCATTTGCTATCCAAAGTTGCTATTTCCCAGGGGGGGGGGGGGGGGGGGAACCAGCAAACATTTCATTTCAGTAATTGAGCTCTGTATATACATGACATGTAAATGCAAACCTGGTTTTTAAACGGTCCCGTGAAACAACGTGATGTTAATCACCTTACCCACATGTTGGTGACAACATCTTCTCTATATCCAGAAATAATGTGTTTTCTAATTTATATGGGAATTTATATTCAGTGTTTACATAGTAAATCTCACCAGTTCAGGTAAATGTATCCATTACAGTGACATCCTGTATTTAGTTTGGGGATTCTCGCAGCAAGTCTTTGAAGGCTGCTATTTCTTAAAAGGTTGGCACAGATTAGTGTTGACCTTAACAGATTAAACTAGTACAGTGTAAAGATAAATAATCAGCCTTTAGCACATTAGATAGCTGCATAAGCATGACAGAAGGTGACTTTCTACAGCAGTTTTTCAAATCCAGTCTGCATTTTTACATTTGTAACTTAGCTACACAGGAACCTGTGTTTTGCAGAAAGCAAACCCTAAACTGATTACAACTCTTTAAATTGGTTAATACATTTTTAAATCCACATTTTTCCTGTTGGTTTATTATGCAGGGGAAAAAAAGGCTAATTTTAAAAGCCATGCCTGCTGTAAAAGAAGATCTTGCTTTGGTGTCCCAGAGGGTGTCCTTAATCAGAAATAACCCGCAGGCGAAATTATAATGTGGAATTCTGCTGCCCTTTAACCTAACACTGCCTGTTCATTCAGTGTTTGTTAACAAACAGCTCTAAGTACAAAATTGTTTGAGAATTACTTTTTCATTATATGTACTGACTTTAATTAAAATAAGAGGCTTATTTTTAAATGAAAAATGTATGCATTCTCTTAGAAAGTTTTCCTGATTATTCCTCTACAAATTACCCCAGTCAGCTTAAAAAAACAAAAAAAACAAAAAACAGCAGCAACTCTTGGATGTTGGATGCAGATCAGTGAGACTAAAATCATCTCGTGAGCTAGTCCTTTCTCTTTTTTTGAGGGAGAGGGTAGAGTTTTAATGTCCATCTAACAACTAGCCATTTTAGAGAATTGAGCTTTTTTTTTTTTTTTTTTAACATTCTCCTCTCCTCCCTTGTCTACAGTCTAAAACTACTTAGAGACCTCAGGATGAGAGATGCTCTTTTCCTGAATACCTCTTTCCCATAGTGCCCTGAGTGTTATTCCTTTGGATACTTCATTAAAACTAGCAGAGACAGGTGATGGTAATAAATTGCAGTATTGGGGGTGCTAAGCAAGGTAAGGCACTACCCTTTCATTTTCTTGGAAACACTTGATGGAAGGGGGTTGTTAACAAATTAATTGAATTGCTTATAATTGGAAGAGCTGAGTTTGAGTGGAACATTTGCATTGGATCTCCTTCTCCTCCTCCTCCCCACCTTCTCTCCCCCCCCCCCAAGTTTACATGCTGAAGCGGAAACCTTGTGGTACTCGGAATGAAGGGGATGCCTCCTCTGTAAAGCAGATATTTCCTATTTTTTCCCTCTCGCCTAGTCTTCTGTTTCTATGATCTGCCTTTTGAACTGTTTTTGTGGCTGATCAGTTCCACCTAATATGTCTCTTGATTTCTGCTATTGTAATACTCAGACGACATGCTGTTCTCTTCATTTTTATAAGCTTTAGATGCTCCTGCCTGTCATACTCTGGCGGTTTATCTTCAGCGTCTGGATTTGCTTTCAGACTTGAATGTCTATCAAGCTGCTGTTGCTTTGAATGTGAGATCAAAAGAAGATGAATTCCAGTAAAAAAATTTCCTTCTATGAAGAAAAGATTGGGGCCTGTGTAAACATCCCACTGACAGCTCCCAATGAGTTATTTTAGCAGAGCATTAGCACCCAGAATGACAGACAGTCCAAGACTCCATGCTAAATAACAAATCAGTCCCTTCAGTGGCAGCCGCACGTTAGTTACCACAACAGCAGTGCATTTTTCTACAGGGATCCTGGTTCTCTTCCCCCCACCCCCCACCCCCCCATACCCACCAGCCTCCCTTGACTATGGCTGGTCGACTGTTCATATTCTTCCAAGCTGCCTTTCTGAGCCTGTGCTAGCCTCCTTTAGTGTCTCGGGTATGTCATCACCCATGTGACAGAAGATAGGACTTTAATAATTAGTTTGGGGTGGGGAAAGCAGGGCCCAAGGAGGGGAGCCAGTCACCTCAAGATAAATAGATACTTTGGTTTGCTGACTAGAAGGAAAAATCAGCAAGGATTTTTTTTTTTTTAAAAAAGATCAGATGGAAGAGCAAATGTATCTACCCCAAATGCAGAGATGCATGTGTTCTTTAAGGAGCACATGGGATACAGAGCCACTAAACTCCGCAGCATCTTTACAATAATAAAAAATTCAAGAAATCGCACTTTTCCCGTGTCGACACCCTGCCCCAAATGTTTGGGAACGCAGGTTCCCCGAGCCTCGGAAGGTGTGTGTGTTGTCTGCAGAAGTAAGCCGGCCGTCGTATTTGGCTGCTGTTTGTCTGTTGGTCCAGTTAAGGCATAATTAGTTAGGTATGTTGCTGCTTGTCGACCTGAAGTGATTTCGATATGTGCCGAATTAGAATTAATAGATTTCTTTAAGTGCTCGATGCCACTTTGAAATTACCTACCAGCTCCAACTGCTCTTTCAACTTTGAAAGAGGAGAATTACTTGAAGGATTCTTGTGGTTTCTTTGTCATTTCGAAGGCATTGCTACTGTGGAAGCAAGCCTCTCGTTGGCTAGAAAGGGCAATGTTCCAGGGTGTTTTTACTTCAGTGTATGCTCCAGCAGCCCGGCACTTCCTGTTTATTCAAACATCTTTTTACCATTCTCCAACCCCCGCTTCACAGAAAGAGCCAGAACACATCTACAGCAAGAAGACGGAAATCTAACAACAGTCAGAGCTCACCCCGTCAAAGTCTTCATTTTCTCTGTAAGTGTTCAGAGAAAAGGGAACGCGGGGCTTTGGGTTAAACTTTGAAACTTGCTATCTTCCTCTGTGAATGTATTCTTTTGGGGGAAGGAAGGTTTCCTTTCTTTACAGCTTTCAGAGCAATACGAGGTGATTCAATTTGTTTACAGCCTTTTTTTTTTTTTTTTTTGCGCTTATCAAAGGCATTTTACAGAATTGAAAAGAAAACTGGCTCTTTCTAACTCCTGTTCAGTTCACTGTTGCTTTCCAATGACTCTCTGGAGTATCAGTTAAGTAAGCAGTTGTTTGTTCTCACTAACATTTATTTCGGAGTCAGAATTTAGACGAGAATCATGGTGTGTGTGTGTGTGTGTGTGTGTGTGTGTGTGTGTGAGAGAGAGAGAGAGAGAGAGAGAGAGAGAGAGAAAGGTTTTGTGGGCTTCTTTTGAATTGTCACAAGTAAAAAAGTGAATGTAACAATTGATGGGGGTGGGGGCTCAGAGCTAGGGGAGGTGGTGAGATTGTAGGCTCTTTAGCTGTAAAATCGTCCTTCCCTGATGTTTGCATCATGGTACCGTCATCATTTGTGAACTGGTCTTGATAATATTTGTACCAATTTCATGCCAATAAAAATCAGAGTGCTGAAACAAGCATAACCATTATCTCATTCATATTACTATTGTTTAAACGGAGGCTTCTGCAAAAGGGAAGGAAAAACCATGCTTACTTTCTGTGATGGTTGTTAACTTTCATGTTACAGGATTCTTTTCAAATGTTTCATTGTTAATAATTGGCATGCCAGGTAAAGACAAGTGGACTTAACACGGGAGAGCTTTCCTCTGTAACAAATGGAGAGATAGAACTGCTATTATTTCTTTTTTTTTTTTTTTACTGAAATCAAGAGATTAAGAACAAATAGTTAACAATTATTTTCTTGATCTTGAATGTTTCATTGAATCGTAGAGTTCTTCCTCCCTCTCCTCCCCGAGGGAGGAGGGAACCCATCAGTAAAGCCTACAGGAGGTTGTCATTTTTGCTTACTATTTGCTGGTCAGAGAGTGGAGGAGATATGGAAAGATTGCCATCTTGGTCTGGGGAGAACCGCTTCTAAAGCTTTTTCTATCGCTACCCAGACTCAATGCCCTTAAAATATTAGGCTACAAGGTAGCATCTATTAGGACAAACAGAGAAATCAAGCAGGATAATTATCTAACCCTCTTCTTAAATACAATAAAAACTGGTACATCTATATAATTTTGTTTGTACTTATGTTTTTATTTACATATATAATTTATACATGTATTTATGTGTGTATAATGCACACATATATGCCTATCTACTTTTTGTTAGGCTGGCTTTTTAATGTTCATAAGTTGTTCTACTTTGTAAGGGGAAAAAAAAATGGTGTTTGCAACTGCCTTAAGGACAATTTGTTTAACAGTAGGAGTAATTGCATGGGGAAAATGGAAAGAGTGACTGAAGGTATTTACTCAGATGGCAGTGTAGGTGTGGGGCACAAAACTGTGGGAACAGTGGGCTGCTTTTCTTGGTATCTCAGTCTATTTGATGACCATCAAATTTCCCAGCTCACTGGGTTTGTTTTTTCTGGATGGCACGTTTGATTATTTATCAGAAGGGAAAGGGAGTAGCTGAAGCAAATAAACATGTGACTGAGCTCTGTTTTGTTTTCCACTCAGAAGGCCATGCCCTTTAACAGATATACAGAAAATAATAAATGCATTGTTTTATGATAAAAGGAAATTATATGGGACTTTTTTTTAAAGCAAGTGAGTTAACTCTTTAGATTCAGGGACTTTAAAAAAAAAATCTTTTAAAAACTCATCAGGTTTCTCACTGGGAACCAGTTCATTATCTTGGATCCTTTGACAATAGATCTTTCCCATGAATTATTGGTTTAATTATGTGGCTTTTTTATATGTTATAAATATATGATATATATATTTGAAACATAAATATATATACACGTATATGATTTTATATATATATATATATATACACATATGCACATGTATGTCTATCTCTGTCTCAGTATTGTCTTTCTAAAAAGCTACCAAATATATTTTTTTAAAATGTACCTGTGCCTCAATTTATCCTTTTGTAAGAGTATTGAATGACACTATCTGTTGGCATTTTGACAAATAATAGATTCTTATTTAAAAAAAATGATAGCATGATGAGAATGTGGTCTTTTTCCTTCTTTGCACTTCATGGTTGTTTATAGGAGCTGCATTTCATGCCTCACTGTACAGAGTTTGTGTATAGGGCCTGTGTTAGTGGAAATTGCCTTGTTCGGTGTCTCTCATAGGGCATTCCTCTTTCTCCAGGCACATTAGCTCTCCTGTCCATGATGCTAAGTGACATCCTAGTGTACCTTTTAGGCTATTATTATCTGAAGTAGAGCTCATTTGTTCTCCTGAGGACTAAAATAAGGCTTTTAACCATGAGTGTAGGTTTAAGAATCAATAGCAGCAAAACCCCACCATCAGCCCAACCAAAATTTGGCTTTTTCCTATCATGTATTGTGCATAGGTAGAAATATATGTGTTTCCATAGTGAAAATATACACACAGACCTTTTGGTTTTTTCTTTTCCTTCCTTGTCAAGAGGACAGATACCTTGTGGTATTCTGTCAGGGGAGTTCTGTGCAGGGAACAGCCACAAAGTAATGAGACTGGTTCCTCAAAGTGCCCCTCCCAGAAATGGATCCCCCAACATTACAGGTGACTGTAGACCTCGAAGTGGATTCTACTAGTAGTGTTTGGGAATGTAAATGTATAATACGTACCCAGGAATTTCCTTTCGTTGCCTATATAAGGCATTCTGGCACTCTGGGCTGGATGTATTACTGCATGATTTTCTCTCACCGGGACAGTCAGCCTTTCCCAAAAGCTCCCTGAAACATGTTACGGAAGTTATTTGACCTATGAAAAATCTACAGATGAAAAATGTAGTTGCTTTTCAGGGCCTTTGTTGTTATGTTGAGTACATCTTAAAAGGTTCAGTAGTTTGGTTGGATAATAATAATAATGATGATGATGATGATAATGATAATAATAATACTTTGTACTTATATAGGACCCTTTGTCTGAGGAAATCAAAGTGCCTTACAAACATTAACTCATTAAGTCTTAGAACGAACACCCTTGGGGCATAAGTAGGCAGTGAATATTATCCCACTTTTGAGGTGGGAAATATATCCCGTTAAAATTATTTATAATTTCCGGCTGTGCATAGATTTTAATGGCTAGTTTGCAAAACAGAATGACACTGGATGCCATGAGAACGGATTGCGCGTGGGATAGCAGGACAATCTAAAAGTATAGGTAGAGCATAGAGGAGCTTGGTTGGTTGAAGCAAGAAGTCTTGAGTATGATTGGGGCAAGCACAATTGTTAGAATTTCCACAAAAATAGGGTGGGTTTTTGTTTGTGTTTGTGCTTTGTTTTTGTTTTGTTATTCTGATAGTTATCAAGCTGGGAGAAAGGAAGGTATTAGGGACTGAGGAGGAGTGATCTATCTAGAGCCAAAAAACTTGGCTTCATATCCCAGCTCTGCTACTTCTTATCTAGTTGACCTTAAGTCACTTTACCTCTGAGACTTAGCAGCTATTACATCAACCCCTTAATTTCACAATTATGGAAACTGAGGCATGGAGTAATTTGTCCAGGGGCACAGAACGAAGAAATGTTTAAGGCAGAATTTGCACTTGGGTCTTCCTGCTCTTGTAGTTTAGGGTGCTTTCTATTACATAACAGAAGGAGTAATTTGTTGCATTTTTTTCTCAATAGTATTTTATTTTTCCAAATACACGTAAAGATTGTTTTCAACATTTATTTCTGTAAGATTTTGTGTTCCAAAATTTTCACTCTCTTTTCTTTACCTCCCCCCTCCCTAAGACACAGATTAGACATGTACAGTCTGTCTAAGCATATTTCCATATTTGTCATGTTTTGCAAGAAAAATCAATCCCAAAGGGTGAAAAACCATGAGAAAGGAAAAACAAATAAACAATAATAACAAAAATATGAAAATACTATCTATATGCTCTGATCCACATTCAGTCTCTAATTTTCTCTGGATGCAAAAGGATGGCATTTTCCATCACAAATCTATTGGAATTGTCTTGGATTACTACATTGCTGAAAAGAACTAAATTCATCATAGTTGATCACCATATAATCTCACAGTTACTGTGTACAATGTTCTCTTGGTTCTGCTCACTTCACTCAGCATCAATCCATGTAAGTCTTTCTAAGCTTTTCTGAAATCAGTCTGCTCATCTTTTCTTATAGAACAATAACATTCCATTACATTCAAATGCCATTCCCCATCTGATGGGCATCCATTCAGTTTCCACCCTTAATACTACAGAAAGAGCTGCTACAAATATTTTTGCACATGTGGGTCCTTCTCTCCTTTTTATGATCTCTTTGGCATTTAGATCCAGTAGTGAGACTACTGGATTAAAAGGCATGCACAATTTGATAGCACTTTGGGCGTAGTTCTAAATTGCCCTCCAGAATAGTTGGATCATTTCACAACTCTGTTACCAATGTATTAGTGTCCCAGTTTCCCCATATTCCCTCTAACATTTACCATTATCTTTTCCTGACATACATATAGAGCTGGAATGGCACTTAGCAGATATTACATCTACCCCCTAATTTATAAGGCAATAGAACTTTAAATAAACAGTTGAACAATTGCAAATGGAAGACATAAATTATCTGCAGACCCCATAATGACTTTGGCTTCACTCTGAATTTATCATGTTAGAAAAAAAAATAGCATTTGGTTCTGAGGACTTTAGAAGTAACAGAGGTAAATAAAAAGTTTTACTGATATTGATATGGTTTTAGTTGGTATTGATATTATTAAGTTTGTTTGCATGTATCTATGTGAAAGAATACAAAAATAAAACAGGGGGAAAAAAACTAATTCTTCCTGAGAGTTTGACCTACTATAATTCTAAAATCAAGATCTCTTTTCTCCCAGAGTCTGCTCCTACTTTCATATTCCAGATAAATCAGTCTTTAGCCCTATAGGTCCCACTGATTGGCAGTAGATTAGAGTTGTTGTCTCCAACGAACAGAAGTTTTGTAGACTTGATAAGGAAATAATTCTGATTTCTTGGGAGAGCAATCTGGTCTCTTTTCCTATTTTTCTATTCTGTGTCATCCTTAAAGAACAATGTAAAAGGGTTTTTCCAGGGAGATGGAAACTGGCTTAAGACCTCTTTTGAGTCCAATCATGTATGCTCTACACATGAGTCTGTAATATAAGGGCCATCCTCAAGGCAACAACAAAAAAGAAAATTGCTCTAAATCTTTCTTGTTGTTAAGTAATCATGATGAGGATGAAAATGATGAGAATGATACTTTTATTTGATTACAACAAGGATTTATTTTATTCTCCCATCCAATACTCTAAAATACATAAAACAGTATAGAATAGCAGCCTATCCCAGGATTGTTTCAATCTGAACTTCACTGCAAAAGACAAAATGAATGAAATCATTATTAATAATAATCATAACTAAAATATATATGATGTATAGTTTTCAAGACATTTTACATATATTACCTCATTGCATAAAAATAAGTCAGTGAGGTTGGCATCATTACTATTATCACCGTTTTGTAGATGGGAGGATTGAGGCTCAGTGAAGTTATTTAGGACCCATAGCTGGTCAGCATCAAACCCTGAGGCATCTAGGTGGTGCAGTGGTTAGCCTGCTGAGCCTGGAGGAAGGGTTCAAATCTGGTTTAGGATGATTCTGGGCATGTTTGCCTCAATTTCCTCATCTGTAAAATGAGATGAAGAAGGAAGGGGCAAACTGTTCCAATATTATTGCCAATAAAACCCCAAACAGGATCATCAAAAGTCAGACACTACTAAATCAATTTAACAACAGCAGCCGCAACCTGTGGAAATTCCTTTGCTTTCATTTTGTATTTACTTATCTGAGTGCATAATATGCTCTCTTTCCTCTCCCCTAGTCCCACTCATATAAAGCCCTTGAATGTAGTGATTATTGCATCTTTTTTTGAATCCCCATTGCCTAACTTTATGCTAAGCACATAGTGAGTGTTTAATAAATTTCAAGTGAGGTGGAATTTAAATTCTACTTTTGTTGATGTTTAGTTGTTCATTTATGCCTGACTCTACATGGCCTTGTAGACGTTGTTTATGAAGTTTTCTTGGCAAAGTTACTGGAATAGTTTGCCAATTCCTTCTCCAGGAGGAGAAATGGGTGTCCCCATTTTACAGATGAGGAACTGAGGCAACAGGGTTAAATGACTTGTCTAGGAAATTAAGTGTTTGAAACTGGATTTCAACTCAGATTGCTTGGAAGCTTATCCACTGCACCATGTAACAGCCTAAATCCAGCTTTATTTGGCTCCAAATTCAGTCTCTATGCAGAATTTCACATATGAACAGTATCCATTGCAGATAGTTTTATGTTTGTTGCATTAGTCATCATATGCATTCCAGGAATTAACATGAATTGAGAGGGAATTGGAAATTTGTTATTTTACTTTTGTGAGAAGTAGTTTTGCTATAATTAAAACGTATTGGTAGAAGGAAAATGGGAGGGAGTGGGATATATAGGGAGGTTAGTTACATATCAAAAAGATCTTGGGGAAATATACAGGGATGTTAGCAGGACCTTGATTGCTTATCATCATCATCATCATCATTGTAATCACCAATAATCATACCATTCTTTCCATCTTTATTCAGATAGAAATAGTCCTGAGTCAAGTCAACTTCCTTTATTCTTCTATGTTTAATGTAGATAAAATGTTTGCATTTTGTCATTGAGTAAACCTTTTGGGATATAGTGTCATCCTGTGTAGACTCTGGCAAAGCATCTTTGGGATAGATGACATGTCCCTCGTCTGTTTTTACGTATTTTGGGTTTATTTCCCTAATATTCTGCATCTTGAGTTTTTCATTGCACATAATTTGGAGATGATGTGCCTTCAGGATGGTAACATCTGTTAAATATGCTGTTTTTAATGTTTTTGTGAATCAGTGTAGAAGGAGTTTGCTTATATGGGTGTTAAATTCTATTGATATAGGGAACTCCTCCCACATAAGCAAACTTCCTTTACCAACACCTACACTGAACATCTAGTCTTAAATGATTTCCTGAGGCACTGGGAACTTAAATGACTTGCTCAGGATCACACAGTCATTATATATATATATATATATATATATATTTTTTTTTTTCAGAATATATACATGGGTAACTTTACAGCATTAACAATTGCCAAACCTCTTGTTCCAATTTTTCACCTCTTACCCCCCCACCCCCTCCCCTAAATGGCAGGATGACCAGTAGATGTTAAATATATTAAAATATAACTTAGATACACAATAAGTATACATGACCAAAACATTATTTTGCTGTACAAAAAGAATCAGACTCTGAATTATTGTACAATTAGCTTGTGAAGGAAATCAAAAATGCAGGTGTGCATAAATATAGGGATTGGGAATTCAATGTAATGGTTTTCAGTCATCTCCCAGAGTTCTTTTTCTGGGTATAGCTAGTTCAGTTCATTACTGCTCCATTAGAAATGATTTGGTTGATCTTGTTGCTGAGGATGGCCTGATCCATCAGAACTGGTCATCATCTAGTATTGTTGTTGAAGTATATAATGATCTCCTGGTCCTGCTCATTTCACTCAGCATCAGTTCGTGTAAGTCTCTCCAGGCCTTTCTGAAATCATCCTGTTGGTCATTTCTTACAGAACAGTAATATTCCATAATTTTCATATACCACAATTTATTCAGCCATTCTCCAACTGATGGACATCCATTCAGTTTCCAGTTTCTAGCCACTACAAAAAGGGCTGCCACAAACATTCGTGCACAGTCATTATATATTACAAGTGGGGCTTATACCCAAGGCTTCCTAGATTTGAAATTGGCTCTATCACTATGCCACGATCCCTCTCATATTGTATAATATCTTGAATGTTAATAAATGTTACCCTCCATGACTCATGTAATAATTTGCTGAGAGGTCTGCCTGTCTCAAATCTTTCCCCATTCCATTTTGTCCTTCATTCAGCCTCTATAAAGTGATTTTCCTAAAACATAGATCCAACTATGTCACTCTTCTACTCATTAAACCCCATTGGCTCCCTGTTACCTTCAGGATCAAATATAAAATCCTCTGTAGGTTGTTCAAAGCCCTTCGGCCCCACTTTCCTTTCCAGTTTCTTATATCGTATAATATTATATCTTCCCAGCAGTGATACAGTCTCCTGGTGGTTTCAGGAACAAGACACTCTTCTGTATTCAGGTATTTTTCTGGCTTTTCCCCAGGTTTTGCATCTTTTTCTGACTTTCTTCATATCTACCCAGTAGTTTCCCTGACTTCCTTCAAATCCTAATTCAAACTCCATCTTCTACCTTGCCTAACACTTCTTAATTGCCTTCTCTTTATTCTTTTTTTATCCTGTCCCATACATATTTGTTTCCTTCTTTAGATTGTAGGCTCCTTGGCCAAGGCTCTTTATTGTTTCTTGTATATTATACCCAATGCTTAACTTGGGCTCTCTCACATATTAGCAACTTTTTAGCTGTAAATTGATTGATTGACACTGAGGAAGGAAGCTGGAGAAGAGAAAAAAAAAGTTTAAGGGTATGCAATGGTCTTATCAAAGTGTTCAAACTATCTAAAGTTCCACTTGATGGGGAATAGCTTGTTTTGTTCTGTTTTGTCAATGAGCCAGAGCTGAGGTAGAAACAGGAATTCAGAGAATAATTCAGCCAAGAGTATCAGGTATTTTATTGCTCTTTATCTCACTCTGACTGGAAGTATATGGACTATTGGGCCCAACCCCATGACTTATTGGCAAAGAAGCTTTGACATGTTTTTTTTATTTTTTTTTTCCCATCCTGGGTCAGGTTGCCCTCTTCTTCCATCACCCCCACCCTATTTTTGCCCCACCGGAGTTCAGAACTCTCAAGCTTAAGTGAACCAAAAACCTTACTCCTCCCTCTCTTCAATTACCTAAGCAGTTCAGCCATGTGCCATCACACCTAGCAAGCATCAGCTTTGAAACCAAAAGAGATGACAGACCTCCTGAAAATTGGAAGAAGCTGGTATAGGGAACTGTGACACTCCCCATGGAGACCACAAGACCATTAATGAGACTAAGCACAAATGTCAATTTGGAGCATGAGGTGAAAAATTAAATGTTGCTAAAAAGTCTAATGAACTTTAGTGGCTGGATAACAAATATCTTCAGATAAATAATAATTTTTAAAAACAAATTGAGAGAATTATAGTTTACAGTGAGGTTAGGGCTCCATAGAATTCAACGTCATTAAGACATGAAAAGAGCAAAGAAAAGTGTCTGAACTCCATGCAAGCTTGAAGTCTAGCAGAAGATTCTTTGGGAGCATCTCTCTTTGATGGCGCTTAGGGGTTTCTGTGCCTTTCTATATTGAGCATAAATGTTGCCAAGGTCAGAAGAGATGACTGGAAGGTCTATATCCAAGAAGATGTCAGGACACTTCTATATGCAATCTAACTATCAATAAGAAGCATTATAGTTCAAAACGGGAAGAAAATCTTGGGTGCTTCAATATGTGGGAAAAGATCTATACTTAAATAATAAATCTTGCATCATGAATAGAGGAAATTTTAGGCAAGTCAATGGTGATTATCAGGGCAGAGACAGCAATGAGTATATTGAGGAGGGGGGAGAGAATGAATGGACTAATTTTAATGGACAAAATAATGCATTTAGGAGTAGTGTAATTTCATAGTGCTGCATGAACACTTTCTTTTCAGTAATATGTCCTTACCCTGAGGTCCTTTTTACCTCTCACCTAAATTTTTGCATTAATCTTCTAATTGGTCTTTGAGCCTCACCCATTTCAATTCCATCCTCCACATAGTTATAAAAATAAAATGAAAAGGATCCCAGAATTCAGAGTCAGAACATATCTTTCCCCTTAGTATCCTTGAGACCTAGATGGATGACTTGAAACCTTTGATATGGAATTTCTTCATCTGTAAAGTGGAAATCACTCTACATGCATTCCTCATCTAGCCGAGTTGTAAGGACCAAATGGAATAAAATTTGTACAACTTTTCATGATTATAAAGTTTTGTTATTGTTTCTCTGTGAATATGTAGCATATATTAATAGCAGGTTTTTATTTAATCAGTCAAGCATTCATTAAGCACTTAAGATGTTCTAGTTACTATGCTAAGTATCAGGAATAGAAAGAACAGTAAAAACATTGCCCTTTCCTTAAAGAGCACCTGTCTTAATAGGACTGAGAACATAGAAATAACTATATATGTATATCCTATGTACACAGTGTGAATAGGAGGTAATCTCAAAGAGAAAGGTAGTGGGGATAGTAGAATGTAGGAAAACCCTCATGCAGAAAGAGAGGTTTTAGATGAGATTTGAAGGAAGCCAGGAGATGAAATTAAAGAGGCAGAGCATCCATACAGCCAATGAAAACGTGAGACATAATCGTGAGACATAATGTCATATGTAAGGAATAAGCAAGACCAGCATAATATGATCATAGAGTGCATGGAGTGGGAGAATCAAGTATGAAAATAATGGAAAAGTAGGAAAGGGCCATGTTGGAAGGACTTTAAATGCCAAAGGTTTTATTGCTGCTGTTGTTTTGGCAGGTTTGTATTTTTCCAAAAGTCTTTTACAAAGGTACTTTTTTTTTTTTTTTTTGATCTTCATTATGGTTCTGTAAAACAACTACTATTCATGATATCTGCCTTTATTTACAGATGAAGTGTGTGGTCAGACAAAGGGGATTAGAAGTGAGATAAGAGTCTGTTCTTTACTGATTCCAAGGCTATTGCTTTCATTAATCACATATATAAAATAAGTCACTCCTTCATTTTATAGAAGAGCCTCACAACAAATTTCCATTTCTTGGAAATGGAAGTTACTTTCTCAAGGTCTGAGTAATGAGAAAATTAGGACTTTGGTTTTCCCTCATTTTATTTAGAGAAACAGTGGATAAAACATTAGATCTGGTATCATGAAGACGGAAGTTCAAATCCTGCCTCAGACACTTACTACCTTGAACAAGTCATTTAATTTCTCTTTATCTCAGTTTCCTGACTTGGAAAAATGAAGATTAACTATAGAACTTACCTCTCAGGGCTGTTGTGAGGCTCAAATGAGGTAATACTTTAAAATGGCTTTGCATAGTTTAAAATACTATATAAATGTTATTGTTATCATCATCATCATTATCATCTTCCTGAGGTAGGCCCAGCAAAGTGCTTCTGACTTAATATCATACTGGACATCTGAAACATGAACAGTGAAAAGTAAATATTAAAAAAAACAATACACTATCCAGGGAGCTGTTGGAATAACTACCATCAAAATAGTCAGTGAAGCCATGGGAATTCTCCATTCTTTAAGAAATATATTCAGATAGTTTATGTCTTTTCAAAAAATTACTTTGTGGTATACAAAAAAGTGAATCTATCGTATTCATAATCAGGTCTTTTACATGGGCTTCTGGCCACTGCAGACCACAGTGAGTTAAGAGAGAACTTTTGACATCTCCTTAGATTCACCACCCTTATTTGTCATGCATGCTATACAGTGAACCTGGAAAGAGTGGGGTTGATACTATTTTTTTTAATAAGCATTCATCTTGAACATGGAACAAAACCAAGATTTGGACGCCGCCTTTCCAACTTGATATTTTATACATTTTATAATAAACTTGGATTGTGTTTCATTGCAATGCTGACATGGCCTGCAGCTATAGCACCCCAGACCATGATCTTGTCAAATCTCATAAGCTAAACAGGCTGAGGCATGGTCAGTACTTGGATGGATCACTGCCAAAGAAAACTCTGGTAGTGCAGGAATTGGTGTTGGTGATTCAGCGTCTGGCACTTGCTCCATTAGTGAGTACTGAACCAGTGCCCCAACATGGTATTATGGGGCACTGTGACTCCTTGGAATGGTGGGAGTCTCCACCCCCACCTCACCCTCTCCCCTTTGTAAGAGACTTCAAACAGACTTCCTGCCTATTTACAGCTATTAAACCTGTTTCAGTTGATTTTGCAAGAGATGCAGTTGTCTTTCTTCTCCTGAAATTTCCTGTCTATTATCTTTCTAATAGACTTGTATACTTACATATATAACTACTGATAGATGCACATATGTATGGGTATTGAAAAGGTCTATTCTGATTGTCTGAGAAGACTTTCCCCATCATCTCAAGTAATTAAAGAATCTACTTGATCCCAAATGGCCCTCTTGATTTCATTTTGGGATGGTCCACATAGCAGAATAATTGAACTCTCTGTAGGTTTCTGATACCCTTATGGATGGATTCTTGGGGCTTTTGCACAGGATGAGAACCTGGCCCTGTTGTCGGGGCTTACAAATCATAGCACGGTGCCTGAGCGCAGTTGCACAATTCTGTCTTCCCCAAAGCTAATGTTCGTTTTTGGAAACTTTTTGTTTCTCTCTCCTTTTTTCACATAAGCAAAAAACAGCCTAAAAAATGAAATTCAACATACTTGAAAATAATCTGAATGCCTCACTAATGCAATTCAATGATCATTCAGTAATTACTCTGTATTCGCCATGTGCTTGGCACTGTGCTCAGTTCTAGGGATGCAGACAAAAAAAGAAACTTCCCCTACCCTTAAGAAGCTCTCCTTCTACCATGAGAATCCATCCATGCTCATGTTTTTATAGTTATATTCCATTGGAAAGTAATAAAAAGAGGAAATACAAATAACAGATCTCAGCAATGATAGCCAATTCCCATAAAGTGCTAAGGGGAAAGCATTGCTTTTATATGTAAAATCTAGGACCAGAGCTATATTTCACAATAATAAGCAAACTCATTATATTAAAGCATCAGGAATCTAGGAAAATATTTTATCTTCTTTCACAGAAATAATTCTTTATCATGCATTGTTCTCTTGACCACATTTACACATCCAGGGAAGTAATTGTCACTAGAGAAGTTGTCCTATGAGAAAGGCAGCAATGATGATAGGGAATTGAATTTTTCCATTTGCTGTTCTTTTAATATCAGTTTTAATTCTTAACATTTCATTGATGTTGATTTGGGGTGGGGGATGTAGAGTCATCCAGTATATCAACTTATTTTTATATATACTAGATTTAAAAGTAGTTTTAAAAGATTGCAAGCTGTTTTACATCCTTACATGAAATACCTTGCCTAAATATCATATATTAGTGATTGACCCTAAAATAAAGGACGTTTTCTTCAGTGATCTGTCAAAACTTGAAAGATTAGGGGTAGTGTATAGAGCCTTTCCTTCTAAGTCACCACTTCAAATGCATGTTCCTGCTTCTTTGAGGCATAAGCAAAGTGAATTGGATAGTCTATACCACTGGTCAGTTGAAATTTTTATCGGCAATCCCTGAAAGGGGAACAAGAATTGGATGGGCCAGAGAGATGAAATGCCCTCTTATGGGTTAGAATTGACATATCTTGCAATTGCATAAGGAGAATGTGTTCCTGTTCTTTTATATGAATACCAGTTTTATAGATATTAGGGGCATTGTGTCTGCATTAGGGATGTCTGTCTACCTAATAGACCTCTATCAACCAGATAGAGTTTGTAAGTTCAGCTTGCTGTTCTGCTGGCCTGCTATTCCAAAGAAGTTTACTGGTGAAAATTTATAGTCGATTGTTTTCATTCATATTAAAGTCAGAGGGTTACCTGGTTTTTGGTAGGTGAATTATTCCAATTTCTCTATAAGTACTTGCCCAGTTCTATCGATTACTGTCTTTAAAAAGAAAATACTGATCCTTAGACCTTTTCCTTTTCAGTTCAGAACTGGAATGATTGTTAGGTTTAAAGAAAAAGGGTGACAGTTTCTGTGCTGACTCAATCCTGGATCTTTCTACAGAGAGATTGTCAAATCATGTTCAATGATGAATGCTGCTGTTATGATGGTAGCTGGTTGCTGGGGTTGGACTGCCTTCAGTAAATTAGGTTTTTTTTTCTTTTTTTTTGAGTCAGATTAGGTAGACTTGATAAAGTATAAGAAATTAAGAAAGGAAATGGGACTCCTTTACTACTTAGCTTCCTATCTTCCCCTTTTATTACTGGCTTTTTCTCCTACCCCAATAGCTATTGATTAATCCTTGAAATTATATTTAAAGTAGGTTTGGTCTTCAGAGTTGGGGAGAGTCTCTGAAAAAGAAATTAGAGGAAGGGTATATGGCTCAAACTTGCCTTTATTCTGAAACTGTGACAATTAGCATGGTAGACTTGCAAAAACCATTTCTCTCAACTCTAATAATAAGACTGCTATGAATTAGACCCATATTTTATTGGGTCTTCTCATCTAAGTGTTACAAATTACTTATGAGAGGACATTTCTCTTAGGTCAGAAATTTACAGGAAATATTGCTTATAAAATAATTTTTGCTAAAACAAAATAAAACAAAAGAATAAGTATCACTATACAAGTAATATAAATTAATTTTAAGAAAAAATAAAATAGAGTTCAGCTTCAGTGATAAGTGATAGATGGGCAATAAGTCTATACCTATTTTAAAAAATACATTTTATTGATATTTGTACATTATTATATTACCTACCTTCCTCAAAACATTCTTCTCTCCTTTAAAAGGAAATTTTCAGAGTCATTCATTATGACAATAACAGAAAAAAGTGGAAAAGGAGACATGTTGAAAAAGCTTATAATATGTAGTCACCAACACCTGTCCTCTCCTACTACTTTAGAAAAGAAGGGAGAAGGTTTTTTGTCATATTTCTTTGCACCAAATTTGTTAGTTATAATTTAACACTATTCAGTTTTGTTTCTTCTATTGTAGGTTTTTCCACTTCTATTGTTGTAGTCATTTTGTAATTTTTTTTTCCTGGTCTTCATTTTGTATCAATTGATATAAAGATTCCCATAGTTCTCTATATTCATCATAGTCATTCTTTCTTATATAAGAGTAGTTTTTCTTTATTACCTTGTACCAGTTTGTTTAAATGTTCTCCTATTAATGGGTGTTGACTTTGTTTTCAAATCTTTGCTATTATAAAAAAGGCTGCTATAAAAACTTTGATGTATATGAAATTATTTTTGTCCTTTACTTCCTGTGGGCATATACCTTGCATTGGATTCTCTATGTCAAAAGATATGGAAATTTTAGTTATCCTCTCATAATTCCAAAAACATTTTTTTCAGAACAGTTGAACTGATTAACAGTTCTATCAATAATGTGTTAGTGTACTTTTCTTTCTATAATCAATCCAATACTAACTATTCCCATTCCTATTATTTATTATCTTTGAGAATGTGTTAAGTTGAATTAAGACCTGAGAATTTTAACTTGTATTTCTCTTGTTTTTAGTGACTTGGAGTTTTCTTTCATATAGTTGGTAACCATTTGCATTTTGTTTGAGAATTGTTATTTCATATCATTTGCCTATTTTTTGGCACGTGTCATTTTGTCATATATATTTTTGTTAGTTGTTTGTTTTTCTTGTATATAAAATCCTTAACAGAGATGATACAAAGAAAAAAATATTTTTATCTAAGCACATACTACCTTTCTTATTCTACTTTAAATTTGTTCATTCAATTTTTTTTTCCTATTTCATGTAATTGGAATTATCTGTTTTATCATTTGTAATTGCCTCTGTCTTTTGGTTAAGAATTCACCCCATAGGCATAGTTATAAAAAGTACCTAATGGAACTCTCTTCTAATTGTTTTATGGTTGAACTTTAATATGCAGATAACGTATTCATTTGAGTTGATTGGGGTATATGGTGTAAAATAATGTCCTAAGCCTAATTTCTGCCAGACTCCTTTTCCAGTTTACTCAGCCTCTATTGTCACCTACAGTTGTTTTTTAAATAATTTATGTATATCAAGGGGCAGCTAGGTGGAACAGTGGTTAGAACATCAGCCCTGAAGTCAAGAGGACCTGAGTGCAAATCTCATTTTAGGTACTTAACACTTCCTAACTGTGTGACCTGAGGCAAGTCAACCCCAATTGCTTCAGGGGAAAAAACAGTATATCAAAAGTATATACACTGCATAATAGATTCAATTATTTTTTGTTTTTTACTCATTTACTCATTCTACTTTGTCATTACTTAACCAGTACCAAATATTTTTTGATGGTTGTTGTTTATAATATAGTTTAAAATCTGGAAGAAATGGTTCTCTTTTATTCCTACTTGATTTATTTCTTTATCATTCTTCTAGATCTTTTCAAATGAATTTTGTTATTATTTTACTTGCTATATAAAATATCCTCTTGGTAGCTCTATTGTTGCAAGAACAAATCTGTAAATCAGTTTCGTCAGTTCTGTCACTTTTAACTTATAGGTATGACCTAAACATGAACACCGAATATACTTATTTTTTTTCAGTCTGAACTACTAATTATCTACTATTTTGTTAAGGCCTATAATTTTAAATAGTAATGAAGGGGGGAAAGATACAAATCATGACAAGATACATATGGGTATGGATCATATCTTAATTATTTTCATATCTTCTGTAATGCCAAGCAGAGTACATCATACCTATTAAAACCATAATAAATATTTTGTGAATGAGTGAAGGAAATATGTCTAATAGACTGTTATAGTGTAATAAGTCATAAAATTCTAGAAATTTAAATATTTACCATTATTCTAAAGCCTTTCAGGAAAATAAATAAAATTCTTTGACTCACTCAGGTCTTTTTACTACTATCATATGCCAAATATGTGGTATATGTCTGATAAATGAAGTGTTGCATCTGTCCAGTCCAGGAAACCTTTCATTAAGACAGTAAAAAGTCTTCAAAGCATGAACCATATAAGATATCTATATCTATATCTATATCTATATCTATATCTATATCTATATCTATATCTATATCTACATCTATATCTATATACACACACGTACACACACACACATATATACATACATACATACATATATATACATGTCTTTAACTCAAGCATCTCAGGAACCAAATGGTAGAAATGATCATATAAAGCTCTAATTGTGGCAATATGATAGAAATATGAAGCATCTATTTTCAGGTCCAGACAGCTATTTTAGCTGCAACAATTTGTAAATAACTAAATTGTCAGAAGTTCATTTATATTAAATATGCACTAGACAACATGCCTTTTTGGTACAACTAAATTTCTTATTTTTTATTGGAGATAGTCATGCAAAGTGTTATTCTCCTCATCAAAATAATGATTTGGAGTCAAAGGGCATATCCAAAGCTCATATCTTAGTTTTTTTTGTTTCCTGTGTGTCCTTAAACAAGACATTTAGCCTATCTCAGTTCTTATTTTATCTTCTTTAAAGTAATGGGGCTATACTAAATTGCCTCAGAGATCTCTTCCTACTCTGAAGGTTATAGTCCAGTAATAAAGTCAACCTTTTCTTTTCTACTCCTTTCTTTAAGGTTAGCTTTATTGGACATAAAAAGGATTAAAAACAAACAAACAAACAAACAAAAACAACTATGGCAATAAATACCTTGGGGAACAAAAAAAAAGAATATTATTTACCCCCTGGTACAGTAGAAAGAATACTAGCTCTTGAATGAGAGAACCTGTGTTCCAGTCCCATCTTTGACGTAACTCAAGTGACTTTGAGTAAGTCACAAAACCACCCTAAACATGAGTTTCCTCTTCTTCTAAAGCCCCTTCAAGCTCCATGAGCCCTAGGTGCAGTCAATCACAGTGACTTTCAGAGGCTTCCTCTGGTGATAACTTTTTCATCATTGATAGTCTTCAAACAGAGGCTGAATAGAATATAGGACTTTCTATTCTATTTATTACAGTGGAAATTCCTTTTAAGTATAGGGTGGAATTGACAGCCTCCAAGTTCTTTCCAATGCTGAATTCTATCTATATGCACATTTAAAATTAACTGATAGCTTTGTAATTCTTACTCAATTATCTTTGACATAGTACTTAACAATTTACAAAACACTTTCATCACCTTTTGTCTCAGTTCATTTGGACATCAGTGCTTTATATCAAGATGTTGAATTAAGAAGTTGGGGTTTATAGCAGTTAAATAACATTGAGGTCATTGAGTTAGTAAGTAATATAGCTAAGATTTCATTGCAGATCTTCTGAAGACAGGTCCAGTACTGTTTTCACTCTACCATCCTCCCAGGTGATTGGTAGATTGGTTATACATTTCTCTAGATTAGATTCTATAATTCACATAGATTTATCCTCATGGTACATTTGCCTTTTGAGCATATTTGTCTTTTGCCTTGGAGCACCAAGAAATAGTATATCAATGAACCTGGATGATTTACTGATGGGAGTAGTAATTTTGATTTGTCAATCCTGGGGTCTCAGAACTATTTTATGTAATTTTGTTTTTATACATTTTTGGTACAATAAGTCTTAGTGATATAGTTACTTCATTGCAAAATTTTGTCATCCTGTCTGTAGTGAAGAGATTATAGAGCAAAAAGTAAGGATTCTTGGAATCTGTTTTCTTCAATGTTAGTAATTCATTGAGTAATTTAGCTTCTTTGTACCTCAGTTTCCCCATATGTAAAATGAGGGATTTTTCAGGTTCCTTCCAATTTGAGAATTCTGTGATTATAAGCTTCATAAAGGCAGAGACTATTTTCCTCTTTGTGTCTTTGCAGATACTAAATAAATATTTATTACATGACATATGATTCTCTGGTTCTGTCTTCCTTGAATTGACTAGAATAGTCCTCATTCTCTGTAAGTTTTTTAAACTCTGTCTGAGCCAAGAGTTATGCTAGGGAGATATATGATGAGAATTTTATGATAATTATCCAAGCTATATTATAATATGACTCATTATTTGACATGTAGGATCTCAAAAATGTTATGCTCATTAATCTATAGCTTCAGCTTTGATCTTTCTGTAGCCTCCAGACCCTCATCTTCAATTGCCAAAAAGATAACTCTTCTTCAGTGCCTCTTTGGCACTCTTCCTCAGTGTCTCTCTGGCACTCCAGACTGGACATTCCAGTATTTAGGTTATATTCTTTCCACTCAATCTGGCTTTTCCTTTAGCCTTCATTCTTTTAGTTGCTGTTACTGCAGTTCACTCAGTCTTTCATGGTTAGGACTTTGTGGTTGCTTTTCACTCTTTCTCTCTTTTCATCTCTTTTCTCTAGTGTAGAACTCTGATGTTTCAACCTCTTCAGTAACTTCCACGATCTTTAATATCCTTTCTTCTCCTCTTGTCCTGACTTTCTGAACTTCAAAATCCTGTTTCTACTGCACTCCCACTCTGCAACTTTCCCCACACCCTGGGGCCTAGTCACCCAAGAACATCTTCCCATCTCTGAGGCCTTTGCATCTTGGAATATTCCTACACAAAACCTACCACCCCATCTTTCTCTTCTTGAAAATTTGAATTCCGAATTTCAGATGATGAATTTCTCTTGGACCCTCCATTTTATAAAAAGAGACTCAGTTTCTTCATCTGCATTCTGCTTCTGGCCTTGTTTCTGTCATTTGGGGTTTCAAAATCATTCTCCTTTAGATCTCTCCATTCCTTTTCAGCTTCCTTTTGTGTTTTGTCTTTCCAAAGTAGAATGACTTTCAGGTTATAAATCATCTTTTTTGCTTAAAATTTTAATCCCACACTACTTAACACAGCAGTTGGCACAGAATAAGTGTTCAATAATTCCCATTTCCTTCCTCTCTTTCTGTGTTACAAATCAAAGCAAGGCCTCATTACCACTTGTTGATATTATTTCTGTTGCCTTTACTCTTACCATTTCTTTTGCAGTAAGTGTTCAATGTGTATTTTAAGACTAAATTGAATTCTTACTTTCATTTCAATTATGTTTTTAAATTCTGAATTTAACAAATGCTACAAAAACAAAAGTTCCTTATCTAAAGTACACCAGAAAAAGATTATATATGAAATCACACACTTCTATTAAATATAGCTCTTTTTTGTAGTATATAATACATTCAGTGTTAGTTTCAAAGCTATCCTGTTTATCTTTGTTTTCTTCTGAATTTCCTTTCTGTTCTCTTCTGTGTATTTTTTTTTAATGCATCAATGATGAGCTATTTCCTCTTCAAATAACAAGAACAAAATATGTCATTATTAATCTCATAGTTTTAGCACTGGCAACTATGTGCCAGGCATTTCACTAGAACGAATGATAGAAGTAATTGAGTCTAAAGTCTTCACTTTGTAGATGAGAGAATTGAGCCTCAGAGACCATAAGTGACTGGAACTATGCTGTGAGCTTCAAACTCCCATGCTCCTTTCACCTTGGTAGTCACAAACATATATAATAAATACTCAAGAAATGTTTGTTTTAATTTTAATTTTAAGTTCTCCTTTAATTAAGTAACTTGAGTGGAGAACACTACTACATCTGAACAATGGAGCCCCCATTGACAATGAATGGGTGGGTGATACTTATTAAATCCCAAACATTATTATAGAATAAATGAAGAAAGAAAAGACAGGAAGCTTGCTAGCTAGGAAGGGAATGTTTCTGTTGGTGCATGTAGTGAGCTCTTTACATGGAGCAGTATTGTTTGAATTTGAATATAATAATACATTTCTATGGTATTCTAATGTGCAAGACATCTTTTATACTCCAGTAATTCTGAGTCAAAATTAATACCCTTCTTTAACAGATGAGGAAACTGGGAATCATAAAAAAAAATCTAAGTAACTTAGGCCAGGGTCAAACTGAAAGCAAGTATGAAACCAGAATTTAGAGTAAGATTTTCTAATCCCAAAATGAGGCTTTTCCCACTATAGCTTTTTATTTTCACTTTTCCTCTAAATATTACTCCGACCCACCTAACTGCTGTTGCTTACAATCTCTCCTTACCTTTCTAACTAGTAGCCAGACCTAGTTTATTGATCTGAGAATTCTGAATTTCATGCTTGAAATTTATAACACTTCCCTTTCTTCTATGAAAAAGCCATAAACCCTTCAAGATAAATTGCTCAGGACACGAAGAGAGTAGCAACAAAGTCTTTTGCTCCTGCAGGCACCTTGCAAAGGGACTATTTTTCTTATATGATATAAATGAAATCTTCAGTCTGCCCACTTTTACACCTACGCATGTACTGAACGTCTCCAAGGAGACAAGGAAACCCTAAGTCCAGCGATGGTGAATCCTCCAGTGAGACAGCAGGCTTGAGTCTCAGGCAACTCTCCCAGGCGTCCCGGCTTCCAGATGTCCCTCTCAGACAGCCTTTTTCTTTAGGCTCTTGCAGGCAGACACTCTCCAACATGTTTCTTTCTTCACAGCCGAGCTAGACTGTCCATTCCATCTCAAGGGCTGGTTGTGGTGAGTGCAGTCGGCAGTGAGCCTTCATGGGACACGGGGTTGTGGGGAGGGTGGCTAAGTGGGTGAGTGGGTGAGTTCCTTCCTATAATCTTTTTCCATGCCCCCATTCTGGTCATTTTCTCTCTCCCTTTCCTTTTCTGTTTTTCCAAAAGGAAGCTGCCATGGAACCTCATACCAAACCTTAAGATATCATTGGCTTTCATATTCCAGTAACCACACCCAGCCGAAGATTCTGGCCATAGAGCAGAAGGTTTATTTCTTGCTGGTCCCACATCATCATGTCCCTCAAGCTGGGCACATTTCCTTCTGATCACTTTGTATATATACTTTCCTTTTATCTGAGACAAGGACCTGTGGATCATGAGACATTCTCACCATTCCAACTGTATCTTTTCTTGTAACTTTACACCTCTGATAGCCTCAAGATGTTGCACAACAAATAATATATAAGTATCCTTAGAATAAATAGGAAGACACATCTCTCAAGTATATAATGACAATACTCACTAATAATACAGTGGCAGTATCTATGAACGTAACGTTCTAAAGTCAAGTGACTGGCCAGTTTAGACAAAGATCCAAGCATGTTTCTTGCTGGTCAGTTCAATCAACAAGCTTATTCAAACAGTTTTTTTCCCATTGAATTTACCAAGTCAGTTGGTGGCTTGATTTGATGTTCTATAGACACAATTATTTCTATTTTTCTAATGGAATTACTTTGTATTTCAGGCTCTCCCAAGGGTTGTGTTATTTTTAAAAAAAGTTATGAAATAAATATTTGAATTAAAAAAAGAATGGTCACATGACACATGAGAGGGACAATCATTCTATATTCTTTAATAGTATCCTCATGTCAAGAGAAAGCAAGTAAAGAAAGCAACTGGTTGGCTAGGTACCCTCTTGTGAATTTACAGGAGAACATGGCATGGGTGAGCTATTGTCTGCCTCAGGATTGTTGGAGGGAAAATTTGCATCAATGAGATCATAGCTCTGTTTTGAGTTTTTTCTTCTTTTAGGTATAATTTCTTGGCTGCTGGATGATTTGACTCAGAAAATATTATCCTTTTAAGTGAATTGCAGTCAGAGTCTTTGGGATCTTCCATTCTTTATTTCTAATGTCACACAGCCTTGATTATAATAGAAATATTTCTGACTCTTTCCATGTGTTCTTCAAAAAAAATCACAATTCCTTATTAGGAATTTTTGTTTTGACTGTGTTGGTACTCACCTGCACATATCTGGGCAAGTCCTTGATTGACATTTTGGAAAACTAGATTTGTTGAGTGTTTCACAAATATTCCCAATTTAATTTGCTTCTTTAGGCAGCTCTGATGAATAGATTCAATATTTTAAAATATTGTTTAATTAGTTCTCCACTAAGTCCTTTCCAACTTAAAATAGCTTGACTTCCAACTGAAAGTATAAACTCTCAACTTTTCAAATAATTATTTAGCATCATTCCCTTTCAATAGATGGTAGGGAAAAGAAAATCACTAGCTAGACATTCTTTGATTTTCCATTTTTGATCATGTCTTTTCTGCTATGGTGCATCTGTTTATATCCCCAAATCACAAAGAAGCCATTTTAGTCAGCCCAAAGAAATGTCCTTTATTTGTATTCTAATTCTACATGAGAATCCAAGTAAGGTGAAATATTGAAGAATATAATTGTGAAATGAAGAATATGATAATAGAAGAGATAGTCTCCTGTCTGTGAAACCAGTTAATTCTCTCTCTCAGTTGCTCCTGGCATCTCTTGGCAATATTGCCTCAGAGTAAGACAAACATGGTAAAGATCCAGGCAGACTGGAAAACCTTCTTTGAATTCCTGCCTCATTCACTTATTGGTTTTGTGGTCCTGGACAAGCCATTTGACTTCCCTCATCTGCAAAATGAGATTAATGAAAACACCTACCAACCAGTGTTGATGTGAGGATCAAATGAAATACCACCTGGAAGTACTTTGCAAACCTTAAAGTCCTCCATAAATTCTACGTATGATGATGATCATCATCATCATTACAAAATAGATTATAAGGAAATTCTAAGTAAATGGATTTTTGTACCTTTTAAATTCTGAAAAATTGGCCCAGAGCCCACAGGATCTATAAAAGGAATCGAGTCATTCTAGGAAGAAGGATTATGTACTGCAGCCTTTTTTCTTGTCATGGCAAAATCGGGATCCACTCTTGAGACCAGCATACAGGAATTTGGGGAAATAGCATCCCAGAGTGCTATGCTAAGCCAAAGTTTTCCTTCCTTCTTTCCTTCCAGGCTCTTCAGGTGGCAAGACAGCTTCTTCTACAACAGCAACAAGTTAGTGGACTAAAGTCCCCCAAGAGGAATGACAAACAGCCAGCTCTTCAGGTAAAGAAAAAAAAAGAAGTAGAGGCAGGGATCAGAAGCACTCTGTCAGAGGCTGGGCATCCAATGTAAGATGCTTAATGTTTTCTTGTTAGTCAGTTATCATCACTTGCAGATGAGAAATACCAACAGCCATTTTATGATGATTGTCTAGTTGTGGAAGAAATTCTGCAGTCACATTTCTCTTAGTGTTTTCCCCCCAAATCATTATGAAGTTATGGCTATCCTGGCATGTTAAACTTTCTTCCTGAGACAATATCTATTTTATCATCCATGCAATCTAAAAGTACTTCTGATGTGTGAAGGAAAGGTTCAATAGATGTTGCTGGATTTAGGAAAAGATTAGAAACTGATAGACATCAATCAAGAATAGCTCACTGTTTGCAGATTTGATCATTATTTTTATTAACAATAATGAGAGCAGTATTTGTATTGGATAGAGAGCTAGCCTTGAAGCTGGGAGGATCTGGATTGAAAGTTCTTCCTCTGTCAAGTGCTGGCTATATGATTCTGAGCAACTTATTTAACTTCTTAATGATCTGGGCAACTTTTTAAAACTATGAAGTTGCAAAGAAGTTCTTTACCTACCTTATTAGAGAAAGTTTTTCTTGACTGGGAATCACACAGACACATGAAATCATGAATCTAATCACATAATAATCATAACATTTGAATATTATAAAGCATCCTAATAACAAACCTATGTGGTATGGGCAGTTCTAATATGCTCTTTTTACAGAATTAGATACTGAGACTAAGATATTAAATGACATGTTTATGGTCACATGCCTGGGTCTTTGGCTTCCAAGGATTCTGTTCTTGTTATTGAGAAACAAGGAAACCATCATCATATCTAGATGACTGAGGATCAAGGGAGATAGTGCCTTTACATTAACATTATGGTTTTGCTATAATTTATACCCCCTGTCCATTTCTATTTGCCTTGAATGTTTTTGAAGGTTTGTTTTATGAAACCAAGAATTATTTGTACAAAGAAGTATACTAAATTTCCTCTGTCTGCAATTCAGGGCCAAAAATAAAATGGTATTTAGAAGTAAATAAGAACTTTTACTTGGATTTCTTTAGGGACAAAAAGTTGGTACAATAGATCCTAATTGGTGAGACTATAGAATCCCCTGAAATGGTCACTGTATTTGAAGTTATAACTATGTAAAATTCCAGCCCAGTGGAAATACTCAGTGTGAACTGAAATAATGTCACTGTCTCAGAAGATTCTTTATCTGCACTAATCTGTTAAGAGAAGATAAATTTTGGAAAGTCATACCAATGCCCATGCTTGGTACATATTAAGGATTTAGATATATATTCAATTGATAGCATCTAAGGAGAAAGAAAGATGATGGATAGATTGATGTTTACATATATATATATATATATATATATATGTATATGAAATAGAGACAAGAAGACAGAGAGACAGAGAGAAGGATGGAAAGAGATGATATATTAGGGACTTTGCAGTCATTGGCTTGAAAATAAAGCAAGATTTCCAATCTGAAGACTTTCATTCAAATCTTATTTCTTTTATTTAGTACCTGTAGGCTCTGGCTAAGTCACCAGACATCTCTGAATCTTTTTTTCCTCTTTATAATTCTGTGATCTGCTTAGGTGACCTCAAAGGTCTCTTCCCGCTTTGGATCAACATCCAAGGATCCTAAAATTTGAGTCTAGTCTAAATGAGAATTTGAGGAAGCACTTATAGGTTGGAATAAATGGAATGGATTTAATTCAGAATGTCAGATTCTATTCTGAACTCAGTCTAGATAATTCCATGCTCTTGACTTTGCCTGGTCAGAACAGAGAAATCCATATTCCAAAATTGTCCTCTCAGGAACTGGAAACCAAGGCAAAGCCTTTACTAGGGATATGTTTGTTCCTTTTTCTGAAGTTGAGAAAGCAACTATTTTTCAAGAATTTATCAGTGTTGCAGTGACATTTTATTGGAACCATCAAGTCACAACACGTATTGTTTATTAACACTTCCAAAAACATTTATTTGGTAAACTCTTGCCGCTCCATATGCCTTAATGTACTCTAACACTGGGGACATTTTTAATGAGGTATTGTGCCAGGAAGGGCCAGTGTCAGGTACTAAGAGAAGTGCTTTGTTGTGCAGATGTCTTAAGAATAGCTCCAGAGGATGAAATATGACTGTGTTGACCTTTCAGCTGTGAGCCTATTTGTCAGGATTCAAATAAGTTGAAAGGATCAAACTGAACAGTTTCCGTAGTCAGACTGGGAATTGTGCTTCAGAGGTCAACAGTGAAGGCTGCATCGCAGATTCCATAACATAGCCAATTGTTGGTACATATTGAAGTCCTCGTGCATCTCCTGCAGTCAGAGACACAATTAAAATTCTAATTTATTAATGTATACAGAGAGCTAGCCTGGCCTGTCACTCACTGATTCAAATGACTGCCCATTCTTTTTTCCTCACTCCCGGAGCTTTCGCAGCCTTAAAAATACTCTGAGTCCTCCTGAATATAGCAGGCCCCAAGTGCACTGGAGAAATGACATTGTGTTTTCGGGGTAGGAGGAAACCACTAAGTCCAAAGAAAAATGGTCAAAAAATATATACATATACATATACATACATAAATTTATTGGATCATAATACCATAAATATTGAAGATAATTTGAAATTTTTAAAAAATACTTAATCTTCCCTTAAAAGTCCTTTTTCAAATGTGTGGAATTTCTAGATAACTTTTTAAAAACTATGTTCTTTTGGAGCTAAAATATTATGGGTGAGTGTGCCTGTGTGTGCATGTGTATGTGTGTCTGTGTGGGGGAGAGAGAGATTGATTCCTTAATTCCTTATAGGTATAGAGTATTTTTTTCCTGTCAGCCATTATAAGGTTTTTAGCTAATAATCACCACAAATAAGATCCAGGGTATTCCTTTTCTTTTCCTCCTTGGCAAGGGCACTCTTTAATTCAATGTAACTACTTGTATAAAATGCAAGATAGGAACAGAGGTACATAATCTTGAATGTTGGTTCTACTGGTAAGATATTTCTCTACTTCCCTCACCCCTGAATTCAGTAGTTGACAAGCAGGGAGTTTAAACTGGTTTGGAAGAATTGCTGAGTGCATTGGTTACATAAGGCAATTTATGTCCAGTACAGAGGATCGCTAAATGACTTCTCAGTTATCCAGTCTCATTCTGTCTAATTAAGTAAGCTTCATCAGGTAAGCTGACCTGGCATAAACAGATGGGGGTAAAATTATACTGCTTTTGAGCGACCCAGCCAATGTGTTATCACCTTGTTATAAAATTGTACTTTAATTCTTTGTCATTTGGTGAGGAAATAGCCTTGATGTTTAAAGATGTCTCCTATCTTCTCTGTCCTCGATGAAGCATCATAGAATGAGGAGCTTTTAAATAAAAGCAAAATCCTACTAAGTCTTAATGCTATTCATCCACTGCCTTTCTTAGCTGGAATGACTGCAGTCACAGACCTATTTTAGCAACTTTGAGATCTTAGCATTTAGGAAGACTTGACAGTGGAGAGGGATTTGATCCGATGATAACTGATAGTTTTTTAAAAAACCTCCAAATATACTGTGACTCATATTTTGAGCATATCTCACACTCCTTTGCTTTAAGGTTGGCAGAGCCTTCTGGTTTCACAGCCTGATGATATAAACAAAAGAAAATTGAAATTAGAAGCTGATAGTATGATTGGTTATTCAATAGAAACCATAAAAATATCAAAACTTCATTAATTCAGACAAAGTGAGAGGTCTTATCTAAAGATAGATAAGTCTGAATTATGGAAGTGATTTTTAATACAATATTGATGTTATTTTTCAATATCTATAAAAACACTTACTAGGGCAATAAAACAATGTCCAATCGACATCCTAAGAAGATGAGTGATTTACAATCAAAATAATAAAGTTAAGTAAAATTTGATCCTAAAGTACATGAAAGCTATCTGTTCTCTTAAGAAAAATAAACTTTTCCTCTCTGCAATCTTATTTGCAATATTAACTAACCCAGCTAACTCTTAAAAAAAACAAATAAGCATTTTAAAAAATCTGATTTCAATTTAGCTTGTGTGAATTATCACAGCTTTCAAATTAACATAGACTGAATTGTCAGTGTTTTATTGTTTAACAAAATTTATGTGAGCAAAAAAATGTTCAAACCTACTCTCCTAAGTGTTTATATAGTTTTGAAGATTACTTGAACAAGTGAAATGAATGTTTAACCCTGCAGGTGTGTTTATAGCCCTGAAAATATGTAACTTCACTGGCTAAAGATTAATTTAGGAGTAGATGAGCAATTTTATTGATTAAAATTTGGAACTTTGACCAGAGTTTTTGAGTAGTAATTCATTTTAGTTCTTTAGGCATTTTAGTTGTTGGCATGAATGTATAAATTGAAAGCCAATCAAATGATACCTTTTCTCCTAAAAAAGTAAAAGTCCATGTATATTCTGGCAGAAAAGAAAGTTAGAAAAGAAAGTAAACCTTGTGTGTTGCTCTCAAATGAAAGCTGGACACCTGGCTGACCACAGCTCCAGACAGTCTACGAAGGGCAGCAACATAAGAACTAATGGTTATAAAGTTGTTGGGTTTTCTAGGCACTTCATATATATTATTTCACTCATTTCTCCCAAAAGTGCTGTGAGACTGGTACTACTATTACTTAGAAATGAGACCTCTGGGGCTCAAGAAGATTAAGGGACTTGTCTTTACAGACTTAGAAATTGTTTAAGGTATCTTTGAGACATCGTCTGTAACTCTACCCTTTATGTAACTCAGTTAAACTTCTGATGTGTCTCTGAGAGTGTGGGAAGGAAGAGAAGAGAATAAACATTTATATAATCCCTACTGTGTACAAGGAACTCTGCTAAGCACTTTGTACATATTATCCCATTTGAGTAGTGCTCCCCTCCTTCTTATTCCCAAAGGTTAGAAATATTCCTTACAGGGAAGGTCAGTCTAATGGAAGTACAGTAAGATTGGTTTTAGTCTATGATTCAGTCTACTCGAAAGTAATTGTAGTAACATATTATGGTACCTATTGAGGATGCTTTTTGAATGAGTGGTTTTAATAGAGAACTCTAAAATATAAGTTGGTGTTTTCTTGATGTTACATAAAGTATGTTTTAAATAGGCTTGTGTTTTAGGTTGGACTTTTTTTTGTGGTTTCACATTTATATCTCTTATAATCTTAATGTCTTACATCATCTCTATTGTTCACAAAGGAAAATTTGCCAAAGAAGAAGCCATAAAAGGGAAATACAGTTTTATATTTTAAATTCAGAAATCTAGTATTTTTAAATGTCCACTTAAAAATACAGATACTTGAAACTTACAATAAAGTTTTAGACTTTAAAATTAAGCAAATAATTTTTAATGCCAAAATTGTTTCATTCAGCTTTTTTCTTTTTCGGTGCCTACTTTGTACTTAGTGTCAAAGATGGATACCAGGAGTGCCAAAGCCCTAAATTCCAGCTCTTCTGTCACTGATAATCTAGTAGGAGGGAGCAATTTAGTCACCTCAAGTCCTAGACTCTAATGGGTGAGGTTGTGCTTTATCTTGCCTGGAAACAGATCTCCGTGGTACTTGCGGGCCACTTTCACACTGTACTGAATTCCAACACCCCTTTTCTCTCTTTTCTTTGTGTTGTCTTGTCTCATTAGAATACAGAGTCTGGCCAGAACTGTCTTGCTTGCTTATGTCTATATCCCCATTGCTTAACACAGAATCTGGCACTCAGTAAATGCTTCACAAATATTGAGTTTTCTTCATATATATTCTCTTCCCCTCCCCTCTCTCATAGACGCATACGCCCACAATCAGAAAGGCGTTGGAATTCTGTCTTCAATATTTGTTAGCTGTGTGACTATTGGCAAGTCACTTAACGTTATTCAGCCTTTATTTCCCCATCTGTAAAATGGGGGTTACAATAGCACTTGTTTTACAAGGTTACTGAGCAGCCCAAATGAGATAATATATGTAAAGCACTTCACAAACCTTAAAGTGCTATATAAATGTTATCCATTAGCAGGTAGCTGACATTTATGTGGCATTTTATGGTTTACAAAGCCCTTTATACACTTCATCTCATTTGATTCCTTCAACAATCATGATTTATCCTAGTTTTGTGCATAGGCACCATGGCAGCTTAATTATTTTTGAGGGATCAAAACTTCTCTTCTCTTTTAGATGTCATCAGTGTTTTCACACATCATTGAGGAATCCAAGACCCCTAAATGCAGTTTCAAAAGAGGAAAAATAAAATTTCAAATGATTTAAGGGATATGTGTGTGTGTGTGTGTATATATATATTTAATTTTTAAAACTATTTTGACATACTCAGGTGCCCTTTTGGTGCTATAGAAAGACTATTCAAATGGAAGACAAGGGTACTGAGTTCAAATCCCAGCTCTGCCAATTTCTAGTTCTAGATCCAGTTGACCCTGGACATTTTTTTTTTTAATCTTTCTGATCTTGTTTCCACATGTGAGATGAAGTTATTGGGCTAGATGGGCTGTAAAATATCTTACAGCCCTAAGTCTGTGATATGATGCTTTGATTATCACCTGCCACCATTGCCATCCACTACCCAAAAAAGAAATTCAACTAAGTGAAGCATTATCCAAATGTCAACTACCATGGAAATTGTAAACAGTGTAAGGTCAGGTATTATATCTTTTCTGATCTTTTGTAACCAAATTCCATGTCTTCTTTCCCTCACAAGCCACAATTCTTGGCACTATTTGTTATCCAAATTCAGTCTATCTTTCAATTTTCAAAATCCAGCCCCCCTTATTTCTGCCAACAGAGTTCAAGCTATCTTGCTAATTGTCTTGGTTCTCCCCTTTGTTCAGCATCTATTTGTCCCTATATATTGCAAAGCAGTCAGCTAGATCTCAGCAAAAGTGATTTCTGATTCTTCAGTGTTGAAGAGATCGGGTAAGGTTCTTTGGATCAGAACGTGGAAACGCTTGTGGTTATCGTCATGAGAAGGGTTTGGGAGAGTAAAAAAAAAAATTAAAATAAAACACACGAAACATACTTGACTGGTCAAAAATGTGTAAATTGCTGACAAAATGACACATGTAATTAAGAGGGCTCCTGCCATTTTACTTCGAGGTTTACACCTACGGTGTTGAAAAAGAGTGACTCCCACCTCGCTAATTACCATTATCACTGAAATGGTAGGGTTTGAGTCATTAGTTCCATGTGCATTTAATTAGAGGAAGGCTGAAATTGGATTTAACTTATTACTTCTTCATGGATCACTTTCTTGTCATCACTTCAAATTGGATTGCAGCCCCAGGTAACTAATTATGAGAGCCACAGGATCAAGAGTAAAAAAAAGGTAATTAGGAATAACACTGTCGGACCCTTGCTGATAGTCCACTTGTGCTTTGGAAAAAATGAGAGCAGTATTTTGTAGTATTACAGATTAGGGAGTTAAAAGTATGTACTATTTCTGAGAGACATGGGAGACTGTCACCACCCATAGGGGTTGATATGATGTACAGCTGGGTTGAAGATGTTGTATCAACATGGTTCCACAATCAGATTCTTAATACCTAGATTAAACTTGTAAAAGCAACAGATTGGTGGTAGGTATGAGGCATCCCCACAACTGTGTAGCAGGGGTCTTCATATATATATGATTACTACAAACCTGTCAAGATTCTTTTGAGCCAAAGTACAGAGCATTTTCAGTAGAGAGACTTAGAATTTAATGAACGTATTAATGTTCCAAAAACATCCTTCACTTCTGACAAGAAGCTCTATATGTCAGTACAACAGTGAGCTCAGTTCTAGGACTTCTGCGTTGGGATTTTTTGTCAGTTTCTAGCATGTTGAATTGTTCAGAACATTCTCTGTTTGCTTCTGTGGTTTTTTTTCTCCATGTTGTGGATAGTTTTGCTAAGGTTCCTACCCACTACCACCCCCGAAAATACTTTAAAATGAATTGTATTGTTTCCATGTGCAGAGCAGAATTCAGAACTGCAAGCAATCAATTTTATTGACATAGTCCGAAAAAATGTTGATGACAGTTCAAGGATGTGATGGGATTGGGTTTTAAAAGTACCCGGCACTAAGTGTGGCAAAAATTTGAAATGTAATTTCATTACTCAAAAAGCTATTGGGTGGAATCCACCAAGAAGCGATTACATTTTGATGGGCTATGATGTCATCATACATAACTGTTCTTTGCCTTTAAGACAGAGAAAGGTCTTTGGTTTCCCATAGGAGTGAATCACAGTTCAAAGATGGCCATGGTTCCTTGGATTGTTTTAGATGGGTTTTAATGTTCTGTTAATGTAAGCAAATAATTTGTGACTCAACCTTGGGTAGCTTTCAAGCTTGGGTAAGTGAGGTTTGCTCACTGTTTCCTAACATAAGGAAAGTCTAGGCCATGATGTGAATATCATGAAAAAGTGACTAAATAATCACTCCCAAAGCGATATATATATTTATATTTTAAAAAAAACGGAGTCTGAAATGATTAAGTCTTTCTTATGTGCTAATATTACAAAATAAATTTCAAGAACTAAAATAATGATCACTAAGTCTAATGTAGAAAATTGAAGTCCTTTTCCCCCTTTACATCTTAAGTTGATTTAGAATTTTTATACATAATCTTCATCTGTGGTTGAAAGGGGGCATCTTAAGGTCAAGTGATGCAGTGTTTTCCATTTTTCCATATGAGCCTCATACTGTGTGATAAAAGCAAACTCCTTTATTTTGTAAGTCTGCAGGAATTTCTGGTAAAGTACAGAGGTCACGTTTCTTGTCAATTTGAGTAGGCAAATTTTTAACTACTGTTTTTTCCCCTCTTTTTGTATTTGATTTTTCTTCTCTTCTTTTTCTTTTTTCTTTAATTTTTTAATTTTTTCTCTTTTCTGTTTTTCTTATTTCTAACCCCCCCCTTACAAACCATGGCATTGAATTATCCAGCACACACACATGCACACACACACACACACACACACACACACACACACACACACTAAAGCCCTCCAATCTGCAACTCATTAGTGCACAGCACTGGAGCCTGTCCAGTGGTTAGAAAATTTCCTGAAGCCTAGAATAACAGCAGTTGGTGCAAGCACCATAGAACAGAAGTGACAATGAGGGGTAGTCCAGTCCACTTGGCATCATGCCCAGGCAGGAAAGCCAGCTGAGATAGTAAAACAGAGAGATTGAAGCAGTACATGTGGGATATGCTTGAAAAGTTTGGTCATTTTAGAAATTACCTTCTATAAATATAAGGCATCCTCTTTTTTCCTATACACATTATTTATCCAGGTTTAAGGTACAAAAAGAAAACACCAAAAAGCCCATAACATTAAGGAAGGAAAGAGATAGAAAGAAAATATATTTTCCATGTCAGTAGCTATTTTTAGCAAAAAGAAGAAAAAATACTGAATATCCTAAGGGATAAATGATATTTTCATTTTCAAGTGATAAATTGAGGCACACAAGTATGCATCTGAACAGACAGATCGAAGGCAGAAAGTCAACTTGAACTTAGGAGGTCTGATTGCCATCTCTTTACCTCAGTCCACTAGACTATTGTCTTTCCTAATTTGGACATATGTTTATGAGTACATTTGAAGTACATTTGAAAAATAGCACTTGTAATTGAAATACACATTTTACAAAGTGAAATGATGCTTGAGAAGGAGAGGGGAAAAGGGTATTATTCAAACATAGCAGACAACTCTGAGAATAATTGTCCAAAGGCTCCCATTGAAACTGAGAAGCAGTCTGGAAAAAGTATACTTCGGGGGGAAATGTGTGTATCAATGTAATTACGGTAGTTGTGAGCTGATGTCATACCTAGTAACTGTTTTTGTGTTTCTCAGGCTTTTGTTACTGAGCTGTGATATCATGGGCAAACTATTATAAACATATCATGGATATACTATGCTTGTGTAACAAAAGATCAGGAACCTTTATTCAGTTTGTTTTCCTTGTCATATTGTAAAAATTTATTATGTGTACTGTGTATATTAGAAACAGATTTGGGTAATTCTGTCTAAATGAAGTCATCCCAGCTATTTCCAGACTGTCTGTTTTTGGTTGTGAATAATTTTAATACATCAGATGGTTGTCATATTTAGGAGCTCTCTAAATTTTTAAAGCAAACCTATCCCCTTTGGAACATGGGTGGACTTTATCAGTCTTGCCATTATGGATCTTTGAGTTTTAAATGATTGCCTGCTAAATTACAGAGGCTGACTACCAGTCATTTTTAAGAATTCTAGACTTGCTGCCATATCTCTTCATATTTTTTTTCTTGTCACAGCCATTTTAACTACTTAAGTAGCAGGATTTGAAACTTCCAATACACAATAGGATAAAGTGTGCCAGCTCTTGTCCATTTGGACAACTTTCTGTTTATGTTTTTTTGGTAAGTATTCAAAGAGGCAGAATCCAATATGTTCTTGTATACATAGTTAATATAGATTAAAGATGGATGCTTTAAAAGTTTTATTTGATCCTGCTGCCATCTCTTGCTACCATTCTCTTTCTTACCTTTTTAAGTGAATGGTATGTGACCATTCATTTTTTCCCATCTTTCTTTACTCATTCCCTTGGAATCTGGCTTCTATCCCAACTACTTCTCTGAAATGTCTCTTCTGAAAGTTATCCTGTTGCTAAATCCAGTAGTCTTTCCAGCATTCTCATGGTGCAAAAGATTCATGTACCTTTCTGAGATTTTAAATAAGTGTGAACTGCCTCCTCCTTGAAACTCCTTTCTCCATTACATTCTATGATACTAGCCTAGAATCTCTACCTTTCACTTTTCATTACTGATTACCCTTCCTTCCCAATCTCTTACTCTGAAGATCTCTTGAAGGAAGGACCCCAGGGGGAAATTAAAGTTATCTTAAAATAAACTATAATAATAAAATTGATTTTAATACCACTCATCTTCATTCTCCATTTTCATCTTAGCATAGGTCATTCACTGACATTTTGTTTTTAACGAAAAAATATCTTAGCCATACATTGAAATTCAAAAGTTTTCTTTTTCCAGGCATGCCCAGTTTTATTTTGTTTTGTTTTCATAATAGACTTGCTTACATTGTATTTTCATCATGTCACATTGGTGCTCATTAGCTTCCAATAGTCTAGTATTTCCATCCACATCAAGTCTAAATCCTTCATGTCCATTCCCTAAGTTCTCCATAATAAGCTGGATCTTCAAAAAAGCAAAATACCTGAACCATATTATCTCAATCCTTTTAAAGAAATAATACCCTTATGTCTTCTGTTCTCCAAGATTTGATTCAAGAATCCTCCATTTTGAACAGTATCCTTATCTCTGCCTCTTGACTTCCTTTACGACTGAAGTAAAATTCTACCTTTGCAAAAGATCCATCCTGATTTCACTCCCTTCTGTTGCCATCTCTTTGAGGTTCCAAATGGCCATGTCAGGGATATTGTAATGCAGATTCTTGGTCAAGTATGAATTGGACTAGTTAGCCTATGAGATCAAATATCACTTTCTAATTCTTACAGTTATCTGATGATTATATTCAGGGTTCATGGAATCCCAGGTCTAGAATTGTAAGGAATCTTAGAGGTTATCTGCATGTCCAAACTCCTCCCTCAATTTTACTGAGGAGAAACCTGAGACCTAGACAGGGGAAGATATTTGCCCTAAATTCTATAGCTATTAAGTAGGATTTAATCCTAGTTCTTCTGATTCTCAATCTGGTACTTTCCAAACTATCAGGTTATCACCTCTTTTAATGGACAATGAAGTGACATGGATGAAATCACAGAGCTTTTAAAGGTATTAATGTATTATGAGTTATTTATTCTAGAAATAACAGTTCAGAGGTCATCTTAATGCTACCAGAAACCACCTTATAGATTGCTAAGTGAACTACCAGTGATCTGTAGACCACAATTTGAAATCCTCCAAAATAATTTAATCTATGAAGACTGATAAATATGCTCATAACTACTTGCTAATGAAACATTATATAGAATCATGCATCACTTTGTAATTTTCTCCTGATCCTTAGGGGAAAATGAAAAAAAAAAAAAGCATTCTTAGCCTGGATCTCCGCCTTTTCAGGATGAGAAATAGCATGCTTTTAAATATTTCATCCCTACTCACGACAGGAGAAGCTATTGTCAAATGAGTCCAGCCAGGTTATTGTAAGACAGTGATTATTGAATAAAAAAAGTTATTCAGATTTAAAGAATATTTTAATCTACTTGTTATCAATAACCTGTAAAATTCTAATTTCAGCATTATATTGAGGCATAGTCTTTTGTATTCTATTTCCATTCTCCTAGTAGTTGTACTATTAACTTTGATCACTGCCTTACTTCTTGACCTTCACTCAAATCTACCTAATGCTTTACTATATCACTAGCCATCTCCCTCTAAATGGGCTCCAGTGGCTCCCTAGTATCCCCTAGGATCAAATAAGAATTTCTTTCTTTGACATTTAAAATTCTTAAATTCAACTCCTTCCTACCTTTGCATTCATAACTTTAATCAATTCCAAATACTGTACAAGCCAGCATTGCAAAACCACTTACAGATCCTCTAATAGACCCTCCATTACTTCTTTCTAGCCAGGTAGGTCTTCATACTGGCTAACACCTGTGCTCCTGACTTCTGCCTCTTGGTGTCCTTGGCTTCCTTCAAGACTCAGATCAAACTCCATCTTCTACAGGGGACTCATTGCTAGTGCCTTCTCCTCTTGGATTACTTTGTATGTTCTATATGTAAATGCATATAGAATTAAATGCATATGCATATAAAAATGTGTGCACCATCTATAGAAGGGAAATTCAGGGATGAGGGATCATTAGAATTGGTTGGAAAGGATTCATCAAATAGATATTAGTGCTTACTTATCTATATATAGTAGGATCTTAGATTTAGAACTAAAAGAGACATTTGAAATCAACCTCCTATAGGTTAAATGACATCTTCATGGACTCATGGCTAGTAAATATCAGAGGCAAAATTTGAACCCGTATTTATCTGACTCCAAGTTCAACAATTTATCCACTATGCTAGGCTGCTTTGAATACCTGTTGTAGCTCATCAGTAACCCTTGAAAGTAAAGATTATTTCATTTTTGGCTTTTTAGTAGAACATGGTGAACACAATAAATGTAGGGCAGTTTTAATTTTCTGTCATTCGAGGATTTTTAAATGCTGTGTATGTATACCCACTTAAATATGTGTTCATATATATATACATAAATACATACATATGTGTATAAATATCTATATATGTATACACACATATAGACATATACACACATACATATGCACACATAGATAGACAGATAGATACGAGAGAGAGAGAGAGAGAGAGAGAGAGAGAGAGAGAGAGAGAGAGAAAGAGAGAGAGAGAGAGAGAGAATGAGAGAGAGAGAGAGAGAAAGAGAGAGAAAGAGAGAGAAGTCTCCCCATATAATGTAAGTTCTTTGAGGGAAGGGAGTATTTTGTTTTCTCAGCACCAAATGGTGCCTGAGACATGAGTGTTTAATGAATGCTTAATGATAGATTGACACAAGGTAAATAAAAAATAAACATTTTAGAGGGAGTGTCAGAGGAAAGATATAATCTGTAGCAATGGAAGGAAAATTCAAAGAGAAAATAATATCTACTAGAAAGATTGAAGTTTACTATTTTATGTATAAATGAAATTCATACTAGCCAGCTACTAAGTCTATTCTTACCTCTCCTGTTTTCATTGTGCCTTCTCAAAACTTCATACTTGTTAATTCTTTATAATTGTAACAACTGGGAAATGATTCCCTAATCAGAAACACTGAAATTGTGTTTTTCTATAATAATCTTCCTGCCCCACTCTTCTTCCCGGCACCTCTCCCCAAAGGTGTTAGTCCTGCTCATTTGAATGAGTAGCCCCCAGGAGCAGGAATAGCTGTTAACCTCATGTGCATAACTCCCCAGAGGAGCTATTGTAGTTTCAGGGTAATAGACATAGCATTGGCAGATTAGAAGGCAGCAAAATGTGGAAGTCCCATGGTGGATGACAGTCTTGCCAGTGTCTTTCATCAGGTTTGTGAAAAAGAATCAAATCAAGCATTAGCTGAAAATACACACCATATCCCAACATGACTGCCAAATTTCATGATGCTGGGCACCTGCTTTTTTTTTTTTAATTTGCTAATCTGTTTAAGGTATAATATTAATGGCATATAAAACTTTAATTTGTTGTAAGTATAGAATATTAAAGTAGACTGAAGGCAAAATAAAGAAATTTATTTTGTGTCAAGATGAAATTCAGTGAAGCATAGCAAAGATGGAATAGATTATTAAATAAACTTTGAGTGAAGATGGAAAAAATGTACCTAAATCTCTCATTTTGAAAAGGATTGGTTTACTTGATTATATGCAACTGTATCACACTCAGGAAAGTATAAGACAAATGAAAGCAAAACAAAATTTAATTGAGCTATTATTTTGCAGACTTTGGCTCTGTTTCAGACAGCCTAATCAAATTGTGCTTTGCTCAAATAACTAATGTTAAATGCAGTCTACCAACAGATGTTTAAAGGGAGCCTAATTGGAAAATCTACATCCTGGATTTAGTCTGTCTAGTTGAAAAAAGTTTAAAATTTATATTTTAAGAGAAGCTACCCAATGCCAAACATCCTTAGGCAAGCTAAAGCTCCCTTTAGGGATGTCCGAAGCTGTATGAAATTATTTCGAATAGGCGAGGGTGCCACTCTGAAAATGAAAATCTCCTGGATATTGTCAGGCTTTGTGCTGCAGATAGCCAAGCTGAGAAATCTCTTTTATCATGTTACGTCACTGGAGTAATGTTACAGCACACTGGATCATGTCATGTGCTAGTGTGCTGTAATTTACAGAGCGGTGCTACAAGTCATGCAGTAGAGCACATTGATTAATGACATTTAAAGGAACACTGTCAAGGATGTTAGGTAACAAAATTGACCTTCCTTGACAATTGTCTCATTTTCTACGTACTAATACGTCCTGGGCATTTTATAGTGATTGACCTGGCTAGTGAATTCTGCCGTGGAAACTTTAATAAAGCAAATGAAGTACTTTGCTCGACCAACAACTTAAAATCTTTCTCATTAGATGGGTGTGATGAGGCTAGTAGTGCTGGGGAGGGAGCATTGGATTTGATTGATGGTTGGGGGTGATGGGGGTGTGGTTTGATGCCCAGTTGGTCATTTAACTGCTTGGTCAGCCTTTGGCAAGTTGATTCTGTTTCCTTATCAAAGATGAAAGGGTTTGATTAGACAACCTTAGAGGACCCTTCTAGCTGGAGAGCTATTTTCATATATTTTTTTTAAATAGCACTAAATGGTTTTGATGTATTATTTTTACTTTCAATACCTATTAATATTTTTGATTTAGGAACTGTGATATATAACTGGATATTTTTGAGTTTATGGACCACCATTTTATAAAATTCTACACTGTTAGAGGTAGAATAGAGATTAATTGGCCCAATCCTTTCATTTTTCAAATTAGTAAAGTAAGACCCGTTAGAATGTTTCTTAAAGCCAGAGAAGGAAGATGTAGCTCCAAAAATAGATGGTTTTTGTTGTTGTTGTTGTTTTGATTCTGTGTAGATATGTTTAAATCTAAGTATCTAAAAAGCAGCTAGGTTCATCAGTGGATAGAGCAGTGGGAATGGAGTCAGGAAGACCTGAATTAAAACCCGGGCCCAAACACTTACTAGACATGTATCTCTGGGAAAATAACTTCTCTGTTTGCCTTAATCCACTAGAAAAGGAAATGGCAAACCACTCGGGTGTCCTTGCCAAGAAAATCCCATGGACGGTATTGGTGTGCTATGGTCCGTGGGCTCACGAAAAGTCAAGAATGATTGAATAAGAACAAGCTCTGTTACCTTTTACAAAGAAGTCACAACTTTCTTTTCTCCCCTATTTTTTTTTAATAATAGCTTTTTATTTTCAAAATACATGCAAAGATAGTTCAACATTCATTCTTAACAAAACCTTGTGTTCCAAATTTTTCTCCCTCCCTTCTTTCCACCCCCTCCCTCCTCCCCTAGACAGCAAGTAACCCAATACAGGTTAAACATGTACACAGTTAAGAAGTCACAACTTTCCAGGGTTTCATTTCTCATTGTAAAATGAGGATCCTAAACAAAGCAATCTCAAAGGGTTCCTTCCAGTTCTGAAATTAATGCAATGCTTTGGTTCTAGGATTCCATTTATCCCTCTCTTCCTATCTCCTCCCTTCTTCTGAGTGTGCCAGAGATAGACTATTTTTCATTCACCAAAACAATAAATCTGATCTAGAATCATGTGAAGTAATAACCCAAGGCAAGTTACCTGTCAATAGAAAACAAGTTCCTTGAAGGTAAGAAATGTTTTATTTTGTGTTCACATACCCAGTAGCTCTTTAATAAATATTTATTGAATGTAATCTGTTTTAGTATTATGGCTGCTCCTCTGGGGACCATTCTGTCTATACTATATCATTGCAAAGCTTGATGCCTCCAACAAGTACATATTGAATAACATTTTTAACATTCTGCCAAACTCGTTTCATGTGAAAACATTCCTCAGTTCACCAAACATCTATTAGGCACCCAGTGTGTTCAACACACTTTACAAAGTACAGATGATGAGGTTTATGTTGGGCAATTTAGTTAGTATCTATTTTGGGATCAAATTGTGGGATTGGAAGCATGAAACTAAATTTTTTCTCTCTGCGTACCTCTGCACTTCTGGTTTGGGGCAGACCAAAATACCACAGTACCCATTTTTACGATATTTCCAGACCAGCCCAAATCAGGAAATACTGTAAGTCTCACAAGATCTCTAGCCTGATTCCCAACCAAAGTAGTTTGGATAACTTTCAGATAAGTGTTGAAGTTGGCTTGTCTCTTGGTGTTACACCTGGTTTCCAGGAGTTGAGGAGTATACCTCATTCAGGAACTTAAATCATATTATTTAAAATTTGGAGTCTGCATTTATCCACCACCTTTCGATCGCCAGTGTCAAAGTGCTTTATAAACAGGCACTGGTATGCTCATTTGGCAAACAGGGAAACGGAGAAATGGAAAAGTGAAATTACTTAGAGCCAGGAAAAGAAATCTGGATTCTTGTTTCAATCTGTGTCATTGCTACCAAGCATCTACTAACTACATTAGCTTGTGATGTTTCTTTAAAAGGAAAAAAAAATGAAAAGAAGCTTCTTACCTTACTACTGTTTGGAATTTAAGAGTGTTAATTGGTGAAGCCACAGCTGTATTAATTCAATATGGCTGATGAGCTGGGCTGTCGGGCATCTTGGGGCAATTTTACTTTAAGGTACTACTGACTGTGTTAGGCCTTAATACCCACCATCTAACAGCAAGTGGCCAATCTGATTTAAAAAAAAAAAAAAAACATAATTTACCAATTGGTGTTTTATAAAAGGGAAATTATATTTTATGATTTATGAACAGTAGGTCAGATATTTCAAAGAAAATTTAAAGAGCAGCAATTTTGAAAATATACACAGATGAATTTGAAAATAAATATTTCACTGCTTACACAGATCTATTTAGCATCAGGAAATGTATTCTAGGAGTCTTACCATTTGTATGACACTGTGTCATTCCATGTACGATATATTAATGGTTAATTGAAGATACTGTAACTACAGATCAAATGCATAATTATTTTTTTTTGCAAAAATCCTTATGCAGATAAGAATTTTGACAACTTTAAGTCCGTGTGAAGTTAGTTCATGAGAATCATAAAACAAATAAATAAAAAATAAAACTTCTATCAATCTGGAACTCTCCCTTTACCAAATCACAATGAAATCCAGAACTAAAACAGGTTATTTTGGCAGTCAAATTACATATATCTATTAAATAGTTTTTGCTAAGTACTGTGATACGTGATGAAAAAACAAAGAAAGACAATAACGTGGTACTGGTCCCCATGGAGTTCACAATCTAAAAAGTGAGACAGTATGCAAACAACAGTATTCAATCAGTACATCTCTATTGGAAATGGGAAGTGGGGAAGACTGATCAGCTGGGCAGTTATGTAGTTGTAAGGCCCCAACTAGGCTCTAAGAGTATCTGATCTTTTTCATTGGGTACAAGAGAGAATTGATTTCCATTATGGAATGGAATCTGCCTTTAGGGCAAGGATTTTTATTTTTCAGTCTTTTTATCCACAGCAATTGGCACATAGTGGCTTAATAAATGCTTTTGCATATCCTTTATTGATTATAGCAGAGTTGTCTCCATAGCTGCTCACTCAAGAACCTTTCATTTAAAATTTGTGAGATGACAGGAAATTATCTACAAAGCTTCTCTGAGATGTTAACAAGTACAGGAAGTTAGGAAATACCTTCAAGAAGGACCTGCTTAAAAACGAGTGCTTCCAAAATATACTGTTTCACAGCTATATACAACACACTTTTCTCTGAATAGTGCAAAAGCTTTGGGACTCTAAAAGAGAATAACCTTAATGAGAAGACTAGGGCAGATGTTTAGAGTTACTTATATGCCATAAATTTGACTGGGGATAAAGGAAAACTGTAATCCTAAAATGTTCCCCAATATCCAAAAATACTACCTTATTATCTGTCATAGAGTTATAGTTCTTTGATGAAGGCTTCATTACTTTGCTTCTTTATCTCAAAAAATTTAGAATGAAAGTGGTTTTATAGAGTCAAGAGACCTGGTGGTGAATTCTGGCCTTTCCCTTTACTACATATTTGACCTACAACAAGTTAACAGTGTCTCTAGTTTTGGCTAGAGCATATCTATCATCCCTTAGCAGTCTTAAATCCTATGATCTTACTCAGCCTCTGAGATTCATCTATTGAAATGCAAATACCTTAGGAGGGATAGTACCTTAGAATCATTTCTTAAAGCTGAAAGGTAGCTCAGAGGTCATCGAAATGAAACCTGTGTCTGTGCCATGAATTCTCTCTAAAATGTCTTCAAGTGGGCATCTAGCCTTGGCTCAAAAACTTTTCAGTGATAAGAAATGTGTTCCCTCCCACAGTAGTCCTTGCTACTTTGATGTAGTTCCAATTATTAAGACTTTTATTTTTCTTTGTATTCAATCAAAATGCATTTCTCTTTAGCTCTGCTCCCACCTATTGTTTTTATCTCTCTTGAGCCAAGAGAGGTGGAGGGGAGAGTCGAATCTCTCCCATCCCTTCTGATATTTGAAGACGAACCATCATTATCCCATGTCCCATAAAAATTTCTTTTCCAGGTTAAACACTTTCAGTTCTGTCAAAGAATCTCAAATGTCCTGCTTTCTAATCCTCTCATCTTTCCAGCTTATCAACATTCTTCCAAAAATTGGATGCCCCAAACTGGTGCCCTAGTCCAGATGTGGGATTTCTCTGAGCAGAATATAAGGAAGCAATGAGCTCCTCCATTCTGAAAGCCTGGGGTTGCTTCTATTAATGTTTCTTTTTGTCACACTGTCTAATTCATCCTGAACTTGAAGTCTACTTAGGTCATTTCCCAAGTGCTTTCAAAGAAACCATGCCTCCTCTATTAATAATGATAATAGTAATAACAATAACCGTTGCATAGCCACTTACAGTTTGTGATGCTCTGTACAGATATTCTATTATTTGATCCAGGCCCTATCCTCATGTTACAGTGGAGGAAACTCAAGTTGAAAAATACTTATCTAGGGCCATGCTATTAGGATATGTTCATGTCTTCTTGATTCTCAGTTCAATATTCTATCCACCTAAAAACTTTTTTTATATTGTCAGTTATATTGGGATTTATTCACAGTAGCATAGTTACTGCTGTCTGAAATACCCCAAAACATGGCATTTTGAGATAGATAAAAGAAGGGGACAAAAAATAGAGTCTTGCAGTGGGGGTGAAATGGCAGGAATGAAAGAGAGAGGGATGGGAGGGAGAGTGAGGGAAGGAGGGTGGGTGGGAAAGAGAGACAGAGGGACAGAGAGAGGCAGATAGAAAAACAGAGACAGAGAAAAGGAAAAGAATGAGAGAGATAGAAACAGAGACAAACACAAACACAGACATGCAGAGACAGAGAGAGACACACAGGCAGAGACAGACAGAAACAGAAACAGACATACAGACACACACACACACACACACACACACACACACACACACACACACACAGAATTATAACAAAAGGTAACATGAGAAAACACCAAAGGCAGATCTTGACAACTTCACTATTTTGTCTGTCATTTTGAATGTCAAGTGACCAGAAAATTCTTCTTTGTTGTTGTTGTTGTTCTTCTTCTTCTTCTTCTTCTTTTTCTTCTTCTTCTTCTTTTTCTTCTTCTTCTTCTTTTTCTTCTTCTTTTTCTTCTTCTTTTTCTTCTTCTTTTTCTCCTTTCTCCTCTTCTTTCTCTTCTTCCTATATTTCTTCTTCTTTTCTTCCTCCTTCTCCTCCTTTTTCTTTCTTCTTATTTTCTTCTTCTTTTCCTTCTTCTTCTTTTAATTTACTCATGAGATGAAAGGACCTGACTAAGATCACACATGCACATCTATGCTTAACAGCTGTTGTAAATTTTCTTAGAATTCCTCTGATTTTTTTTCCAGTTCTTTATTTGTGAAACAATGATAATTTAGATGCAACTTTTTGTGATGCTTAGAGAATTGGAAATCAGAGGGATGCCCACCAGATATGGAATGGCTAAACAAACTGTCATATATGATTTAAATGGAATATTACTGTTCTATAAGAAATGATAAGCAAGATGGTTTCAGAAAAACTTGGAAAAACTGAACTGATGCATAGTGAAGTGAACAGGACCAACAGAAAGTTCTACACAGTAGCAGCAATAAAACATATTGACTGAATACAGACTGAAGCTTGTTATTTTTCATTTTTTTTCTTTTATATGAGTATTATCCAAAATGATTAAAATAAAATGTTTTACGTAATTGCACATGTACAACCTATATCTGATTACTTACTGTGTCAAAGAAGGAGGAAAGTGAGGGAGGGAGAGGGAGGGATAGAATTTAAAACTCAATACTTTAAACAACAAAAAAATATTTACAAAAAAATTTAAAGGTTTATTTTACATCAATGCCCTTTTTTTCCTGGCATGTGATGGCTAATGCATACATTATACTAAAGAGTGGTTGAAGAACGGCCTTTTAATGTGGTTTTTCCATTCATCTCTCTGTACTTTTCTGAAGTTATCTCTTGCCACATTGTGTCTTCCTAGTCCAGTTCCTTAGCTTCATTTACCCCAAAGGGTTATATTTCTTTTCACCTCTTGAGAAACACATTAGCCCAATTCTCTGAGGGCTTCAATTTTTCCTGTAGACCAGAAAAAAAAAGTGGTTTTGACTTTAAAAGGGTGAAAGGGGAGGGAAAAAAGAAAAGGGATCTGTTCGGAAACAAACAGACTGGGCAAAACCAAGAAAACCGAAAATAAACAACTGTGTCCTTTGATACTTTGGTTGTTTTTATTTAGAACATACATAAAATCAAAACAAATATTTCAAGAGAATGTTTTACTATTTGGAGGGGGAAAAGCAAATAATTTCCCATGAAAATCTCTTCCCACCAGAGGTTTGAACCAGCCCCAGAGCATGGCCTGGTTTTTTTTGTTTGTTTGTTTTTTTGTTTAAGGATCCCTGCCTTATTTTCACTGACCATTAGCACTATTGCCCCATAATGATTCCATCCTAGATGACCAACAGGCTCCATTTTTTCCTGTTGCTTTTCCTGAAATGGGGAGGGTGAAACCTTAAACTTTGTTCTGTTTCTTTTTCTCAGCATATTACTGTATTTCTTGCTACTTCTTCAGAAGTAAATTGATGGTCATTCTGGGTCCCTCTCTGATTTATTTTTATGATAATCTAACTCAAGCCACACAGGTGGCAAATAGTAGGGCTTGAATTTGAATCCAGAACCTTTGTTTTATCCAGGGGTCTTTCTTTTGTTTGTAGTATTTGTTTTTGTTCATTGTTTTCTTTGCCACTATTGTTGTTGCCTTGTCTCTTATCCTAGTCATAAGCCTTCATCCCAATACTGGTGATCATCATGAAATTTCAGTCCTTCATTTTTCCCATTGGGCCATGTAAACTTCCATAGGCAGACTAGTTTTCCTCCACTCTTTGGGGTTCACTAAATTGATGCTGGACCTACTTCAGACTCCTTATCAGCTTTTATTGCTTCTCAGAACTCCAGAACTCAATCAAGGAACCAACCTTAACCTCCATAGCAGCAGGGACCCATTACATCCAAATGCTATACTTTCTTATTGGATAGTTAAAGATGAGAAGCCATTGTTATTATTTAAATTCTCTCATGGTAGTATCATGAAACAAATAACAATTGTTTATGATTATTTTCCTCATTAGAACTGTGATTTTTAAAATCAAGCTCCCCAGTGAGGTGATTACCTCTACCAAAGTAGCCGAGCAGCTGCTCTGAAATTGGTCCTGTTAGCCACTATGGGCATTGACAGTTTAAATGACTGGCCCAGAGTCACAAACCAGAAATCATCAGAGGCCTAATTCAACTTCAGCTGTGCTTGACTCCAGTGATATCTCTGTGTCTACTACCATGTCTGCCCCTTATTCTTGAAAATGCTGCATTCTCTGGCTTCCTAATCATACAAAGGTAAAAATCACATGCAATGTCTCAACTTCTAATTCTTTTTAAGATTGCAGTGTGACGGATTCCAGTAAATTCAGATTCCAGATGGCCCGTAGCAAGATTCGTGGTTTATGAAGGGATCATGGCAACTGACTTGAAGCCATTTTCATAGTTTCCAGTTTTGGTTTGGCTGATGAGTGCATATTTATCTAAACATTAATTGACCTACCCTTCTGTAGTTTAATGTTCTTCATGATTGTCAATCACCTCACACTTAAAAAGGCAAGCCGTGTGAGTTGCTTTGACCAATTGTATCTTATTTTGAATTTTTGGTGGGCTTTTTTGTTTGTTTTTGGGGAGGTTTTGGCAACGTAGTTGGGGTTAATTGACTTTCCCAGAGTCACACAGCCAGTAAGTGTCAAATAGCTAAGTTGGGATTTGAGCTTCAGGAAAAACTGGAATCCTCCTAACTATGGGGCTAGTGTTTCATCCACTTTACCACGAAGCTGTCCCTGACTAATTTTATTTTAAGAAATTTACCAATTTTTATATGTATTCCCAGGACATTTGCATTTAAGAGAGAGAGCTTCCTGTCTTTGAGCCTTTGACAGGTCAAATGTGGGGGATGTTATAAAACAAAACAAAATATATTTCCACAAGTGGGCTTAATTTGTTTTACTATGGGGAAACTGACTTGATCTGTGATGGTTCAGTTAGCTCTAGTTACTGAAAGAAGGAAATATCTTTTTAATAAATCTCTTTCTCCCTCCCTCCCTCCCTCCCTCTCTCCCTTCCTTCCTCTCTACCTCTCTTCCTCATCCTCCTCTCCTCCTCCTCTCCTCTCCTCTCTTCTCCTTTTCTCTCCTCTCCTCTCCTCTCTTCTCCTTTCCTCTTCTCTCCTCTCCTCTTTCTTTTTCTCTTTTCTCTCTCTCTCTCTCTCTCTCTCTCTCTCTCTCTCTTTTGTCCTCAAACCCAATATTGAATCTCTAAAAGGAAATTGACATTTGTTAAGTGTTGACTTTATACTTAGATTTGCACAAAGAAGCAAACAAACTTCACATTATAATCTTGCACTTTTCTGGCTCAATAACTTCTCTTTTTTGGGGGGTGGTGGGCAGGACGGAGTATAAGAAATTGGTTGGCAATCAATGTAACAGAAAGCTTTTCCCCAATTCTTTCAGGGGAAATGGGAGAGTGATTTAGGCTTTGTTAAGCGTCATTGCTTCTAGACTATTTTTTTCCATTCCTGGTTGATTGCTAGCACCTGCAGAAGGTCCTTTCTCTCACTTCTGTATTCATCACATTGTTTACTTTATTTATAATATCAGGGAAATGCAATGTCTTCCGACATGTGGCTCACACAAACATAACTCCAGCCAAACACTTGCTTTGCTAAGAAGAGACCAGAAGATGGTAATTATGTCAGAAAGTTGTTAGGAAGGAGAATGCTTAAGGGTGGTTCTACTGAAGGTTTGATTTTTGAGTTCTTTATGAAGAGTTTTTTTTTTTTTTTTTTAATTTATGAAGAGACAAGGCAAGGCTAAGGGAATCATGACTTTGAATGCCAGATGGAGATAGTATAATTATCACATAGATTCTTAAAAGTCAAATCTGCAAGCATTTATTAAGCACTGGTTGTTTGCCAAGCACTGTACTAATTTATTGAGATAAAAATAAAAATAAAAATATGACTTTAAGGAGCTCAGAGCTTAATTGACAAAAAGAAGGACAGAATACTCAAATCATAATTAGAGACCAAAAGCTCCACTAGAATTTTGGATTCACAAGCTTGGCATACCTTAGCCTCATAATTTCCTATTGCTTTGGGACCTTTTTTGTCCCCAGCTACTTCAGCGTACCACACAGGAATTCTCTGCTACATCTTACAGAACTGAATACTACCTCTTTGGAAATTGAAATGGCTGAAAGTTCAGGCCCTCAGAAGCACATGCTCATTAAGCTTTGCAGTTTTCCTGATAACAAAAATACTAAAGAAAAAGAAATATGACAAGACATTTGAAGAATTTATATTTTCAGATTTACCCTTGCCTCGTGGGCAGTACCCAGAGCTAAACCTCAAAGGAGAAACAAACACTATGGAGGAAAATCTGAATTTGTTTGTTTTTTCATCCAGATTTGTGATTGTGGTTGACTAGAAGCCTAGGAGGAAACTCCGGAAGCAAAACCAGTCTACAAGGATTGGACAAGTTAAGGTCTTAGAGAGTTGCCTGGGGGCAGTGTGAGATTTAATGTCTTGCCCAAAGCTATAAAACTTGCCTAACTCAACCATTACAGCTTATGTCCAAGTCTTTCTGATTCCTAAACTGCTTCTCTAGCCACTGTGTTAGGATGGTTCTTAGCAAAGATTCAGACTAGCACAAATCAAAGGATTAATCTAGATATTCCCCATCTACCTCCCCAATATTCATGTTAATGGAATAATCTTAATTCTGAAAATTCAATGAAAATCTTTAAAGTGACAATACATAGTAGAGATGCTAAGATATACAGAATCTTGTTCTTCCCCTTAAGAAGCCATTTGCTGTCATGAAAAGAGTGTCAAATTTAGAGTGGTAAGACCTGAATACAAATCCAGGATCCACTACTTATTACTTGTGATCTTGTGCAAGTCACATACTTTTATTGAGCTCAGTTTTCTCATCTATGAAATGTAGACTTGACTACATGATTTCAGATGTCCCTTTTATAGGTCTAGAATCTTAGGGAAGGTTAGAGCAATGGTACCCTTATGACTCTTTTCGAGCCATTAATGAAAGTCCTACTAAAATCTCAGAAACCATTTAAACTGCCCTAATTTTCATTTTAATAACATTGCAATCATCCTGGATGAGTCTTCTGAAAACAAATGCGTGGTAAAATCCGACTTACGTAGGAGACAAAAAATATAAGAATACTTCATTTATGAATTTCCACCTTCTTGTCCCTCCTCCCTGCAAGATTAAATTGATTAGCGTTATAAGCAGGTGTTTTTATTTGTTTAGCTTAATTTGGCTTGCATCTAATATTACAAGGGTTTGATTTCCCATGTACAGTAATTCATAGAAAGTGATAGTCATCTTGCTTAGATACTTTGGCCTAAAAACTAGACTGCTAAATATAGTGCCTTCTCATACCCATATTAGGTACCCAAAAAATAAATGTCAAAGTTTCCCCACCCACAAATTTGGCTACAAAAACAGCAGTGCAGGGTTTTTCTTAACTTGAATCAGTAAAATTTTAATTTAAATAGTATCCTGTTTTGACAAATTTCTAAACCACAAAAGTCTCAAGAGAAATACATAAATCTTTATGTCAATAGTTGCTGGCAAATCTCTCAGCAGGAAATTTGGGGTGACATGTATTTGTCATTTTGTGAAATACACTGACAAGGAATTTATACCCTTATTTGTCAGATCCGGGAAATGGTCAAAATAGCCCTGGCATGTCTCAGGCATGTTTACATTAACAGTAATCTGTTGCATAAGAGATCTCCAAACAAAACTAGCATTGTTTCTTTCATTCTGTTCATTAACAGAGTGTTTCTTATTTTGGTAAACATACTTGTATAGTTAGGAACAATAGAATGTCACAGGAGCAAGGTTTCCAATGGAGCCTTTGTGAAACTACCTGTACTGCCTCTATTTCACTTTGGGGATTCTGTCCCATAAATGCTAGGTGGGCTGCCTTTGGCCTTGATTTCTCAAATTTTATTACTGATCCTGGGGATGCCGATGAGGTGAAAATGTAGCTTCCTTCCAGCATGTGCCCTGGTAATAGTACTGGAGTTCTTAACAACTCTTAGCCCTCTCTATTTTATATGAAATAGAGTAGACTATTTCTGCAAAAATGATCACATTTTTGTTCCATGGTCTTCAAGTTAAACAAGAACAAACATGTTTGTGAACCATTGAACTTCTATTTTGGTATAAGAGCTTAGCTTTAGCAGTGGTACTTTTGCTGTAAAGTTTATTTCATCAGGTGAACACAGGCATCATATTGCTTTCAGGTCATATTTCCCAGTGAAAAGGGAGACCTGAACTTGCACGTGGGTAGAGGTGAAGATCCTAGTGAAGAATGAATCAGTCAGTCAGCAAGCATTTATGAAACATATGCATGGCGTGTACCAGAGAGAGAAACAGGTGGGACTAAAGAAGGTTAAAATTACTTATAGAGTATGCTCTTGGAGGAGATGGGAAAGGGTGGGATCAAGAGCATAAAGAAAGGAGTTCATTTTTAGGAAGAAAGAAGATTCACATCAGCCTCTAAAATTGTAGGCTAGGAGTGATCAGGGATAAAAATTCCTGGGGCCTTTGAGTTGCATAGGGTACATAAGATGTCACCGATAGTTATATAATCTTCCCCAGTTTCATAAATTCCACAGTAGTATAATCATGTATGTTGAATTGCTAAAGAATCAATAATGTGTTTCCCCCCTAGACATGGCTTAAAGAAATAATTTCCTAGAGTGGTATTCGAAGAGTATTGGTTAGTACAAAGAAATGGAAGTTATCTTTAAGTTTTAGCAGGAGGAGATCAGATTTTATGGCTAGAGAAATAAGATTCTAAGAATGAGAACGAGACAAAAACTTTATGAATTGGATAACAAAGTTGGGGTAAGATCTTAGACTTGCTCTTGTACATGTGATGCTTCTGGTACCATTATACTAGTTGACTGAAGAAAAGACTAAAACACTGGGAAAGCTTAGGGTTCTTAGTGTACTGTGGCTGAAAGATGACAGTCTTCTGAATTAGGTAGAAGTGGGATTTGGCCAAAAGATGGAAATCTTGGAGAAACAAAAATCAAAATGATAAAGTTAGAGAAAGATACAAGTAATACTCAACTCTAGTTGTATGGAAGGAAAAGTGAGTGGATAAATTCTAACACTGATAACACATATTCAGTCAGAAAACATTTACTAAGTTCCTACTGTGTGCTAAACACTGTACTAACCATGAGAGGATAAAAAGAAAGGCAAAATGTATCCCTTGGTCTCCAGGAACTCACAGTCTGTGAAAGAGAGCACATAAACAATTCTCTACAAACCAGCTAAAGATACAAGAAAAATTGGACCCATTTGGTAGAGAAAAAAGCCTTGCTTAGGTGAAAACCCATACAATTCCAAGTATAATTAGAATCCTTGTTTAACTTTAAAATTACTATTATTAATCCTAGTTTTATTAATTTTCATACTGAGTTTTATGTAATGAGTCAGCATACATATTTTACAATCAGTTAAAGAGACTAACCCTAAATGTCCATCTACTGTGTTCACAGAAAAACATTGCTACTTTGTCTACAAAGATAAAAGCCTAACAGTCCCTGCCCTCAAGGAGCTCACATTCTTTTAGAATTGAGCTTTCTGGAAGTGAAGTATATGGGGAATGAGATGGGTGGGGAGAGCCTGAAATCCTTTTTAACAGTTCTGTGAGGTCAAAATTATTTTTCTAACAATACTAACATTTTCATTTCTAATACAATAAATGTTGATGGATATGACCAACATACACAAATATTCTTGGGGATTGGGGAAAATCTTCTGTGATTTTTTTAAGTGTGTGAAGCAGTGGAGAGAATAATAATAATAATAATAATAATAATCAATAATAATGAGTACCACTAATCTTGTTTATAGAGCATAAACATAGATGAATAAAAATTTAAAGAAGTTTAAGGGGTGATGGTGGATTAGGGGTGGATTAGTAGGGGGAAGAGTGATAGGGAATATAGGGAAGTGAGACAGGAAGGAAGATGGTAATTAAAGAAAACTTCATGGAACATATGTGATATTCAGGCTGATCTTTGCAGTAGGCAAAGATTTTAAGTCATCCCAGTATGGAGGTTAGCATATATAGATAGATGTGAATGGTGACGATTTGTTAAATTTGAAAATAGTCCTAATCCAGTATGAGTAGAGTGTAGTTGGGGAAAAGGAGTTCTGTGGTATATGTATGAAAAAAGAATGTAGGAGTAGATGGAGGTATGCTTTAAATGGCAAGTCAGGTTGTTTGTATTTTATCCCAGAGAGCTGGACAGTAATATTATATAATATTATATACTATATATATGCATTTATGTTTATAAATTTATATATATTTATATATATCTTCTTTGGCAAATTTTCTTTTGTGAACAATAGAGATGATGTAAGACATTAAGATTATAAGAGATATAAATGTGAAACCACAAAAAAAAAAGTCCAACCTAAAACCCAAGTCTATTTAAAAAATACTATATATATATATATAATATAATATGATATGATATATTATAATATATCATATCATATTATATTATATATATAACTTATATATTTATGTTTATAAATTTATATATATATATAAAAGCTGTAAATTATAAGGTACCATATAAATATGGTTTTAATAATAGTAATAATTATATTTTAAATTATATAATTTAAGTTTCTAGCAAATTATTATTAAATTAATTATTAAAATATATTAAATTGTAATATTTTAAAACATTAAAAAATATATAATCTAATACAGTAGTGTATTTAATACCCGCAACAGCATACTGAAATGGGTAGAACAAATCCCAGTTTAAGTTGCCTAAGGTAGAAAAAAAAAGTGATAGTAGAAACCAAAATCCTGATGACAAAACAAGTTACCATTAGATTTGTCCATTTGTAGCAAATTCAATTTGCAAACTAATTTTTTCTGTGTTCTAATTTGGCGTTTCTTGAAAACAGTCCTTTTTCGACTGTCAAGGAAGAATTTACCCTGTTATCCTTTAAGTTTATGAGAGTGTAATAAAACAGTTGTTTACAGAGATTTTTATCCTTTGTCTGACCGAAATGAATATGAAAAGAAACAATGCTTTTGTAGCCAAAGAAGCTTCTAGTTGGAAGAGACCTCAGTGGCTCATCCTGTACTGCCCATTCCTGAAAAGAATTCCTTCTAGCAAAATAGAGATGAAAAGAAATGAAAACCAAAAGTTAAATGGGAAAGGGAGTGAAGGGGGAGAGGTTAGTGTCTGGTTTGTTAAAAGGAGTATAATGAGAGAAGAGTGTTAAGTGAAAATCCATTGAACCAAGAAGTCTTAATCATATGTTTGTCATAAGACCTAAGGGGAAATTCTTTTTTATTTTTTAGTGGATGAAACTGGCTTGAAGAAATTCCCAAGGCTGAGTGAATAGAATAAGCTTTCTGGAATTTCTTAAATTTCAAAATGATGTTAAATGCATAATCTGATAGGAAATCACAGAGATAGAGCAGAGCAAAAAGAGAGAGTGCATTGAAACATAGCTACTGTTACATGAACCAGAAGAAGTTTAAATAGGAAAGGTGCTCATTTGGGGAAACACCATGAAATGCATCTGGTGAATCAAAATTTTGGTTTCGTTGATATTCTTTATTTTATTATTTTTATTTTCATTGATATTCTTTGTGTTACCTTCAGCCTATAATCATCAGGGTTATTTAGGGTATTATTCATTCAGATAAAATTATAAATCCATTGTGAAGGTGAGTTTATTGATTTTTCATTGCTCTATGTCTGATTAAGTCCTACATGGTGCCAAATTCATTACAATGTGCTCTCTATATTATGTTCTATTGATGGAATACATTTAGGAGTCAGAGAGTCCTGTGTTCTAGTGCCCGCTGTGTCATTTACTAACTAGTGACACCCTGTTAGTTCTTAGTCACTCTGATCTGATTAGTTTATCTTGAAAATGAAGGTGTAGATTGAGAGTTTTCTGCTGCCAAGAGAATCATAGAATAGTAATACATGCAGAGCTATGAGGAGCTTCAGAGGTGATGTAATTTAACCTCCTCATTTTCCAGATGAGAAAATTAAAACTTAAAAATCTTAATACCCAAGGTGACAGTTAATAGGTGGCAAAACTAGAATTTGAACTCAGGTCTTTTAATCCACCCATGAGTCATTAGGGCAGAATTTGGAGAAATAAGTGCTTCACTGGAAGTTCATTGCTTTTGGAGGTAGAGGAACCTGAATTTTAACCCTTGCTTTTCCATTTACTGCCTGTAAAACTTTAAACAAATCACTCTATCTCCTTGGGCCTCTGCTTTCTTATCTGTTAAATACAAGGGTTGGAACAGATGACATTCCTGATCTCTTTCAGTCCTGATTCTGTGATCCTAGACCACTAGGTGACTCAGTATATAGAACACTGTTCCCAGATATGTGAAACTCTGAGTTTATGTGCCAAAAGGCCAAAAAAATTGTGCATGTCCATTGATCCAGAAATACCCCTATTAGGTGTATATCCCAAACCTATGTGCACAAAAATATAGCAGCTCTTTTTATGGTGGCAAAGACTCGGAAGTTAAGGGAATGCCCACAATTGGGAAATGACTGAAAAAGTTGTGGTATATGGACGAATGTAATACCATTGTGCAATAAGAAATGATGAACAGGCACATTTCAAGATAACCTGGAAAGACTTGTATAAATGATACAAAGTGAAAGGAGCAGAACCAAAAAACCAAAAACAAACCAAAAAAAAAAAAAAAAAAAAAAAAAGCCATTGTACACAATATCAGCAATATGAGGTGATGATCAATTGTGAATGGCTCAACTCTTCTCAGCAATACAGTAATCCAAGAGAAGTACAAAAGATTCATGAAGGAAAATGCTGTCCAATCCAAATAAAGAAATGGTGTACTCTGAATGCAGATTAAAGTATACTCTTTTCACTTTATTGTTTTTTGTGTTTTTTTCCGTTTGATCTATTTCTTCTTTCACAACTGTTACTAATATGGAAATAGTTTCCTTGATAACAATGTATAACCAATATCAAATTTCCTACCATTTGTGAAAGAGGAAAGGGGAGAGAGAGAGGAGGGGCAAAAAATTTACAACTCAAAATATTGTAAAAATGAATAATAAAACATATCTTGACGTGTATTTGGGAAAATAAAATAAAATACAAACAAAAATAAATCAACAAATTAAATACCATCTGGCCTAAAAAAATGAAATGTAATATATCAATACTCAACTAAGGAAAAAAAACCACTATAAACCCTGAATTTGAATCTGGCAACAGTCACTTTCTAGTCACTTGTGCAAGTCACTTAACCTATTTTTCCCTTAATTTCCTCAACTGCAAAAATGGAAATAATATTAGTACTTACCTCCTAGAGTTGTTGTAAGCATAAAATGATATAATATTTGTAAAGATATTAGCATAGTATGTGGAACATAGTAAATGCTTAATAAATGCCCTTCCTTCTTTCTTTTAAGGTACTTTCCTGCTGTAACATTTTTGGTTCTCATTCAGAATCATTTTTCTTAATTCTTAATCTAATCAAGAGAACATTAGGAAAAAAATTTCTCAAACAGTGGGTGCTTTCAAGTTAGTGTAATTGTAGTGAATTGGAGAACAAACAGAAGGTAACTCACTTCTCTAGCCATAAATGATAAGCTTATTACCGCTTCTTGGATTTGAAAGGGAAGAAGAGTCAGGGTAAATGCATAAACTCAAAAAAAATGCTAGATTTTCCTATTATTTATTATTCTGAAGAGGACAGATAAATAGTTTCATTCAGAAGTAAAGAAAAAGAGTAAATGATGTTGCTAAGAGAAGGAAGCTCTTGTGGCTAATCTGTTGTTCTGACTCAGAGGGTCCATGAGATTGGTCCCTACATAAGAATAATACCAGTGAGAGGGTAATTGGACTGGAGATCTAGGCCAAATCTGGAGTAAGATTTGCCTTTCCAAAGCTAAAATGATTAAATCCTTAAGTCAGCTTGGCAAGGAAAACATGCTGTGACGATAAGATCATTAGTATCAAGTTGTGTTCAGGTTAAGGGAAAAAGTTTGGCCTGAACTCTTAAAGGATGAGTCCTTTAAGAGGAAGGTAAATTTGAAATAATTAGATATTGGAAAGAATTGAAACAGCTAAGATCAGGTGAATAAAAAGAAGAGTTTTCCTTCCTCCATTCCCCACCCCCTAATAGGGATGGACAATTTTCCCTGAAGAAAGACTTCTCATTCTTAAATTAGAGAAATGCATATGGCTGGGTCCTCTACTAAGCTATCCAGTTTTGCAGCTTTTGGGAAAGTAATAGAGACAAAAGGAAAATAATGTCAAAAGACATGCCCCTTAAAAAGTTAGAGGAAAGAAACAACACCAAAAAATAGGCATCAGATTGAGCTGAATAGGCATGAGATATTTACTTGGCATTTTACTTTGATGTTCCATTATGACCTGAGTTAACTTCACTGTTTTCATATGATAACTCAACACAGCAGATTTATTCAATATGTTTATGACTGGGGTTACTCATAAAAATTACTACCTATAAGTATAGTTCATTTAAAGGCTAAACGTTGTAGCTCTAAAAATGTTAAATTTTTTTGACAACCTATTTTCAAAGGATAAAAGTTTTCATCTCAAAAGTATTTAAGATGTTAATTGCAATTTAAAAATATTTTAAAATTATTTCAATGTCTTCTGCAGACACAATAAATTGATACTTTTCCCACTATGTCTGCAAGTTACATTTGTGATCTGTTTGTATGTCTTTGATTGATAGTTTGGGAGAGAAGAATAAGAAATGTGTTGCCAGATTAATTTGAATTTGTATTTAACCAGTAATCTTCTCATGGGGGTAAAATACTAAGGGTAGGGTGGGATGGAAAAGTTTGTTGTAAAAGAATATGCCCTGGGCAAGAAGTTCTAGGTTCACTTGTTCTGCTTACTAGCAGAGGGACCTTGATACTTCTAAAGTCTTTTGGCCTCAGTTTCCCCATTTGTAAATTTAAAGTCTTGGATTCACTGATTTCTGATGTTCTTTCCAGCCTGAACATTCGTTCTGTGATTAAGCATTTGAAAATTAAAATATTAACAAATGCAAAAAAACAAAGTTCTGCCTGTTTTAAGATAAAGATCATTTCAATCCCAAGTCTTTGGCTTCTAGGAGGGAAGATTAATGTTTTCACCATCTGTCAACTTATGGAGTCAGTAGAAGACCTCACCCTCTAGCAACTACTGTATCATAATTGTAACTATTGATTTTTTTTTTGGGGGGGGGGTGGCTACTTAACTGGAACAATTGAAATGTACAGTTAGAATTGAATCAATAGGACAACAGATATCTGGCTTGTGGAGTAGTTATTAGGGTGCTGGTCCCCAATCAGGAAGACTGGCCTCAACTACTTACTGTGACCCTAGGCAAGTTACTTAACCTGGTTACCTCAATTTCCTCATCTGTAAAATGAGGTTAAGAAGGAAATAGCAAACTCCTCCAATATTTTTGCCAATAAAACCCCAAATGGAACCACAACTAAAATGACTAAACAAAAATCTACTTTTTCTAGCCCATTTCAAAAGGTTCCTTTTGATTTTAGGAAAGTAAGTCTCAGTAAGTCTGAGGAAAGAAAGGAATGCAGATGTCTGGATTAGGTGTATCTTGGCTAGAAACAGACGACTAGAGAGACTAAATGACTTCTGCAAACTCTTCTTACTTAGCCTTCTAATTCCAAGATTCAGTTGTGGAATCACAAACTCTGCTCTTGCTTTTCTTATCATTGAATGCATTTTAACATCTTTTGAAGAAGATATCTCATCAAAATATTTGTATTCAGTTGAGCTTTTATCCCTTGAAATTTAGAAAGTAATCCTAAAGATGTCTTGTCATTCATAAAGCCTTATATACATTATAGTCAGCAAATGTTTCTTGAGACTTTGAAATAGAGAAGTTTCTCATTATTTTCCTTAAAAATGGCTTGGGATCCACTCATTCAACAAGTATTTATTAAATATCTACTGTTCTCATCACATATCTGCTCTAGAATACGAAGGGGTATGCAGCTCCCTGTACTTCAATAAACAGTATTGTTGGAGATAGAGTGGGGCAGACAGTTATAGAAAGAGTAGCTCTTCATCTGTCCCTTTACCCAGCAACTATTTGAGTACCTCCCTTAGGAATGACATTGTGTTAGGTATGATCACATTAGGATGTAAAATAGTGACCTAGATAATATAAACCCTAACAGTTCTGGGTGGGAGTAGAATCTGACCTCCCAGTTTAACAGCATGAATGGACAGGTTCTTTTGATTCCATCTTTGTGCCCTGTCTAGTGGCCATGCTTTAGCAGATTCATCGAACTGTTACACAGTTTTATCTTTTGCCTTTCACTGTTCCTGTTGTATATTTCTAAAGTCTTTCTCCCTAGTGGGAATGTTTCCCCATAAGAGAGGTTTTCCGTTCCTTAGTCACAGGTATTGCTATGGCTAGACCCATGATGAGGGTATTCTCTCTTGTAACTCCTTAAAAACTTAGCTATTTTAAGTTCCCAACTCCCAGATCTGGACTTTAGTTTGCTCCAGGTTTTCTGTTATAGCCAGAGGGCCTCATGGTGAAAATTCCTAAGTTTGGGATCATGGATCCTTTTATAAAGTTGTAGGTGGGGTATTTATTTATAATTTGGGGAATGCTATGGAACACTTCTTAAAATAATTCTTTTTGAGTTTTTAACTGAAATACTTAGAAATACTAAGGAAATGTTTCACTTATTAAGATGCTATGAAAAAGAAACAAAACAAACATATTAATAAAGCCTAGGTGAGAAACTCTTGACCAATAGGAATTCCCTCTTTAGACTGGGCTTTGTACTGACAGAGAATATCAAGTTTACTTTTCTCTGTTTTATGTTTCATACACAGACTAAAAATATATAGTGAATTTTGTGTTCTTGTTTCTTCCATAGTCTGCTAATGTGTTTCTTGCTGCTTTTCTTCTACTGAATCATATCCTGATATGTTTTTACCTATCTCTGACTACTAGGAAGTTTGAAGAGGGGAAAAACAAACAGCACTTTCACCAGCAAGATTTAAACTTGCTGAAAGCTAGGTTGGGAGAATGATTTGGAATTTGCCATAGTATATTCAAAGATTAAATAAATTCGTTCTCATCTGTTGGATGATGACACGGAATATATAGTGCCAGATTAGAATCAGGAAGCCCTGAGTTTGAATTTTGACTCAGACATGTAATTGATGTGTGACACTGTTTAAGTCACAACTTCTCTGAGACTCATTTTCCTCTTCTGTAACTTTGTTGTTGATCTGATGTATTTGGAGATGCACCTAGAATAATAGACAGTGATCTTCAAGTGACTGGTTAGGACAATAAAAAGACTTGTATGGTGTTGGCTAAGTCCTCCTCTAAGTTGTCTCCCTTATTTCCTTATATTCTAAAAATAGAGAAAACATGTGGCATCAGGAAATCCTAGATTCAAATCCTGTTTCAGATACATTCTAGCTACATGACAAGTCACTAAATTTCTCTCAACTTCATTTTCTTCATTTGTAAAATGAAGATAACAAAATGTATTTACCTTACCTTGTTGTGAAGATGCATAAAAGATGCTTCCAAGCTCAAAATGTTATATAAATGTCAATTATTATTTTAGATGGTATTTTTCCAATTACATGTAAAGACAAATTTTTATTATTCATTTTCAAAATTTTGAGTTCCAAATTTTCTTCTTCCCTTGCTCACCTCCAACCTCCTTAAGATGATAGATAAGCAATTTGTTACAGGTAATATAGGTTAATCATGCAAAACTAATTTCTATATTAGTCATGTTGTGAAGAAGCAGATCAAAACACTCATACACACACACAAAGTGAAAGTAGTGTGCTTTTATCTGTATTTACATTCTATCAGTTCTTTTTCAGGGTGTGTATGGCAATTTTTTTTTTATCACAAGTTCTTTGATTTTGGATCATTATATTGTTAATAAGAGCTGTGTCATTCACAGTCGTTGATTATAAATGCTGTTGCTACTGAGTACATGTTATCTTGATTCTGCTCATTTCATTTTGCATCAGTTCATGCAAAATCTTTTCAGTTTTTTTCTGAAATCCATCTGCTGGGCTAAATGTCAGTTATTATTCAGATAATAGAGAGTTGGGTAAGATGGGAAGTGGGGAAGGATAGCAAGGATTTCCTATCTAAATTCTGAAGACTGTACTTGCAACAACCTGAGCTCTGTAGAGTAGGTGATAGGATCCTAAAGAGAATTGCTATACTAGTCTTCTTATTTTGACATTACTTCTATTTTACAGAAAATATCAAATTTCTTTTCATATTTTAGATATACACCAAAAGGCAAATGGTGGCTTAGACTCAGAATTATTTCCATATATTTAAAGAATACTTAGAAACTGAGTTCTTTTGCCAATAAAAGAGAACGAAAGTTTAAATCTTTGGTGTAACCCCATCACTACTAGGGCTTTCATGCAGAAATAACAAAATGTAGGATAATATTGAATGATTCAGTATTTTCAGAATCTATGATATATTATGATTATTTTTAAATGTGGATATTCCCTTAACTGATAAAGTACCTCATATAAATATTGTGAGATTATACCATAGAAGAACATTGGGCTTAGACTCAGAGGCTAGAGTGGGAATTTTGACTTTTCCAGGCATCACGGTGACCTGTGTTCAAATCCTGCTTCAAGTACATCTCAACTGCACAAATCTGGACAAGTTACTTCACCTCTGGGGTAATCTCATGTTCCTCATCTGTAAAATAAGATAATTGGACTCAAAATCCAAAGCCCCTTCTAGCCTTATGAACTGAGAAGATACTCATGGGTTATTGCTATGGCCAAAAAAAAATCATATGGAATAAAATTTATTTTGAGCAAAATATGTCTAGTAACATGAGAAAATTGGACTCATATAGAACCTGGCAGACAAATGATAAAGTCCAATCCATCACTACTGACATGAATAGGTCACCTTCCCTTCTTGTGTCAGATGATATAGAAATTAATAATATTTTGGAAAAAATCCTGGAGTCAGTCTAAGAGAAAATTGGCCTGGTGTAGTCATTTGGGCTCACTCTAAGACTCATTTGAACTTGAGTCACCAATAAAGAAAATTTAAAAACAATACTGTTGTTGTACTGATTCAACAGAGAGTTCCTAGAACCTTAACATTCTCAGAAGAGTACAATTCAATTCAAATTTTAAGAAAATCAGCATCTGTTACATGGCAGATAGTGTGCTAGGTAATGGGAAGAAAAAGACAAATAGAAGCAATTGCTCCCCTTACAGAGCCTTCATTCTTCTGAGGGACACAGAAAATATCTACACCAGGTAACCAACGAAAAGTACATGCAGTTAATATACAAAGCTATACAAAGTAATTACAAGAAAGAAAGCACAGTTATCATTTGGGGGACTAGGAGAAGCCTTATGTAAGAGGTAGCCACTCTGTATTTTGAAGAATGAGAGGAATTATAAGTCATGGAAATGTGGGGAACCAACCCTGCAGAGGTATGGCGTTAGGAGCTGCTATGTTATCATGTGTAAGGTGCAATTAATAACAGTCTGCTATAATAGAGAGAAAAGGCAATTCTCAATGCATGGATATGACTATGACTTCCCTGCTCAGGAGACTCCAGTAGTTCCCCTTCTTCTGTAAGGTCAAATACCAGCTCCTATTTGGCCTTCAATGCTCTACCCACCCCCTCCTGCCTTTGCAGTCTTCTTTCACCTTATTCTGCTCCACCCCTATCCTCTTCAGTCTCAGGTCACTGGCCTCCTGAATGTTCCATATACAAGATCCTCCATCACTTTTCGCTGGGCATGTTCTCTGTCTGTCCCCCTTACCTGGAATATTTCCCTCCTCATCTCCATCCACTGACTTCCCTGGGCTTCTATAAGTTCAAACTAAAATCTTATCTTTTATGGAAAACTTTTCCCAATCTCTTTTAATTCTATTGCCTTTCCTCTGCTAATTATTTCCTATTTATCTGGTATATAGGTAATATATAGTATATATATTATATATATATATATATATATATATATATATATAACTATATATTATATAGTTCACATATATAGATGTTTGCTTGTTGTCTCTCCCATTAGATTGTAAGCTCCTTGAGAGCTTCTTAGTATTTGATACAGTGCTTGACACATAATAGATACTTAATAAAAGATTAGTAACCGATTTAATAAATGTGATCATTAGAAATGGAAGTGGGGGGGGGGGGCAGGTTGGTAGCACAATGGATAGAGCACCAGCTCAGGAGGACCTGAATTCAAATGTGACCTCAATCACTTAACACTTCCTAGCTGTGTGACCCTAAGCAAGTCATGTAACCCCAATTGTCTCAGAAAAAAAGAAAGAAAGAGAAAAAAAAAAAGAAAGAAGAAAGGAAGGAAGAGAAAGGAAGGAAGGAAGGAAGGAAGGAAGAAGGAAGGAAGGAAGGAAGGAAGGAAGGAAGGAAGGAAGGAAGGAAGGAAGGAAGGAAGAAAGAAAGAAAGAAAGAAAGAAAGAAAGAAAGAAAGAAAGAAAGAAAGAAAGAAAGAAAGAAAGAAAGAAAGAAAGAAAGAAAGAAAGAAAGAAAGAAAAAATGGAAGTGACGGCAGAATTGTGGAAGGATTTAAGTTTTAACATGGAAGTGTGTGTGTGTGGGGGTGATAAATGTTTCATTGATGTCTTAGGTGGTGCTTTGTAATTTTACACTTGGAAGCCAGGCGTATTCAAATCTGGCTCCCATGATTGCTATGTGTAATCCTGGACAAGTCACTTAACCTGAATCTTCCTAAGATGCCTCATTTATAAACTGGGGGCAATAATAGTATCTGCATCATTGTGTTGTTGTGAGGATCAAAGATTATATTTGTAGACAGCTTTGCAGACCTTAAAGTGCTATATTATGTGTGTATCTTGGACATTTCTTACCCAGGCTTTCATTTTAAATCCTTGTTAAAAAAAAAAAAAAAAAAAAAAGAAAGAAAGAAAGAAAAGAAAAAGGCAAAAATAAATAAATGAATGAATGAATATAGATTTAGTATAGAAACTGTGTAATTTTATACACACACACACACACACACACACACACACACACATATATATATATATAAAATTTTCTTTCCTTCTGGTTCTCTATTTCTGTGCTATGGGGAAGAATGATCTTTGACTATCTATTTTCTGGGAACTTCTTCATTTTTTCTCCCATCATTCAAAGTTCAACTTCCTTGTTTTAATCTGGTCAATTGCACCATTGTAGCTATGTATATTTTCTTCCTTCTTCATCTATCACTATATCAATTCATGTATATCTTCCCACATTTCTCTGAATTTTTTATATCACCAAATGATTTCCCAAAATATAGATTCATTTCTCTGTCTCTCTTTTTCACACACATGTGTGTGCACGCACGCACACACACACATACACACACTCTCCTCTTGAGTAAACTCCAGTGATTCCCTAGTAATTCCAGGATCATGTGCAAAATCCTATTTATTGTTCAAAGACCTTCATAATCTTGCTCCCACCTCCCTTTACCACCCTTTCCAATCTCCCTATACCTTACTATCTATCAGGATAGTCTGGTCTTTTTAATTGTTCCACAAATAAAACACTCCATTTCTTGTCTCCAGGTATTTTCTCTAGTCTTCCCTTAGATCCAGAATGTTCCCACACCTCATCTCTACCTACTAACTTCCCTGGGTGATAGTTGTTGTTATTGTTAAATCCCATCTTTTATGGGAAGTCTACTCCAACCCTCTTAATTTTAGTGCCTTCTTTCTCTTTGTTTGTACTTATTTATTTGCTTTTTATCTCCCTAGTAAAATTGTCATGACATCATGGACTGTCCTTATCTCCCGCCTTTTGCTTTTTTTTTTTTTTTTTGAATCCCTAATACTTAATATCAAGCCTGGTACACAGAAAGTGCAAATTATTTGTTGACTAATATCTGCCATATTGTTTCATAAAATTCAGTTTTTATTTATGTATATATATATATATATATAATTTGTATACATATAGGTTTACATATCAGTCTAATGGCAACTGCATAACATAAAAGTTAAATATATAATATACTGTATTAATTAATTTATGCATATAGCTTTTTCAGCCATTCTTTAATTAATGTTACTTCAATTTTATTTTTATTTTTATCTTCTTTTTTTTAAATAGGAAGTCTGTGCAATAAATGTGTTATATTTTGGGCCAGCTTTAGTTCCCAACTTCGATGTATTTGTGGTATATTTCCAGGAAATGAAATTGCTCTATGTCACTCTTTTTGCATTCCCAATGGAAATTCATAGCATCTGGATTATTTCATTAGCTCCACTAATAATGTATCAGTGCCTGCCTTCCCATAGTCCCTTTCAACTTTCAACTTTTTCTTACCAATATGAAACATCAAAGTTGTTTTAAGTGATCTTTTTCTTACTATTAATGATTTAGAGTTTTGAGTAGCGTGTGTGTGTGTGTGTGTGTGTGTGTGTGTGTGTTTATATATATACTCCACAGTTTTGTTTTGAAAACTTTGTTTATATGCTTTGATAACTTAATTGTTGAAATGAACTTTAAAATTATGAATTTTTTGTCAATTCTCTGTGTATTTGGGGTATCACACTTTTATCAGTGATATAATAATATAATAGAATAAAAATAAGAATAGCTAATATTTATGTAGAACTTTCTGTGAGCTAAACAGTTTGCAATTACTATCTCAGTTGATTCTCATAACAACCCTGGAAATTATCATCCCTATTTTATAGATGAGAAAACTGAAGCAAAATTACTTTCCTAGGGTGACTTAATAGTAAGTGTCTGAGGCAGAATTTGAACTTAGGTTTTTTGATTTCTGACACAGCACTCTATCTCCACTGTGCCACCTAGCTGTTCCCAAATGCAAACAGTTTTTCAGCTCTCCTATTTCTCTTCTAATTTCTCCTGCACTGATGATATTCATGTAAAAGCCATTTAATTTTATGTAGTTGAAATGATCTCTTTTACCATTTATAATCTCCTTGTCATTGTTTGCTTAGTAATTCTCTCTTTAGTGTTGGTGGTTTAAAAAAAAAAATACTTGATTTCATTCCCTTCTAGAAAATTGTATTTTAAATTTTTATTGTATTTTATTAAAAATATTATATTTTAACTTAGAAACAATTAAAATTTTCACTACAAATGCCTGACCCCACAATGTTGAGTCAAATTGTATTGACCATAGATACATTTCTAGTAAATTTGCCCTTTAAAATGAATGTCATTTTGCCACATTTTCTAAGATACTTTATCTGGGTCAGAAAGGGTGAGCTCCGGATCTGATCAGCTTCTCAGATGTTTCATTAGTCTATAAGATCCACAGTAGCACAGAAAAACACTTTAAGCCTTGTAAATGTAAATTTTCGCTTTCCCAACCAAATTCTATTCACTAGTAGTTAACAAGTACATACTTTGTGCCAATCTCTGGGAAATTTGGTGACCCGCCTCCCAAAAAAAATAACTCAAGAAATCACACCTACCCGTAAGGAGTTCATATTCTAATGAGGAGATGCAATATGGACATAGACACATTTCCATGTATACTTTAAATATCAGCAGAAGAATATAAAAAAGTATGTCAAAGAAAGAAATATACAAAGGGAAATATCACTATGGCAGACTGAGCATTTGCACATGAGAGTAGTAGATGGAGAAGCCGGCTTTTGGTGTATGACCTTGAATACCATGTTCCATCCCACTTGTGATTTTGAACAGCACCAAATTATTTAATCACAAATTACATATTTATATCAAAACTTCAATGACTTCTTTGAGTAGAATCAGTCAGTAAACATATATTAAGTACCTATAATGTGCCAAGTGCTGTGCTAAGTACTGGGGATCCAAAAGGAGCTAAAGGGAGTTCCCACCTTTAAAGAATTCATAATCTAATGGAGGAAACAACTTGCAAACATGAATGTTCAAACAAATATGTACACTCAAGCTATATACAGAAATTTTTTTAAAAAAAATTTTAAGGTGAAGGTGCTAGAAATTAATCATTATAATTAAGAAGGGTTAATCAATGTAATTAAGAAGGCTTCCTGTAGAAGCTGAGATTTCATTTATTCATTTATTTATTTGAAGCAATTGGGAATAAATGACTTGCCCAGACTCACATAGCTAGGAACCTAGTCCTCCTGACTCCAGGGCTGGAGCTCTATCCATTACAGCATCTAGCTGCTCAGAAGATGAGATTTTCTTTGGGATTTGAAGGAAGCCAGGGAAAGAGGCAGGCAAAGATGAGGAGGAAGAATATTCCAGGGTTGAAAGACAGCTAGAGAAAATCCCAGAGCCTGGGACAACTAAGAGAGCCACCTTTTTCTAGATTGAAAAGTAGGTGGCAGTTAGTAAAGCATAAAGATAAGAAGGTAGTGAGTGGTGCTTATGAAGATTTTGAATACCAAAATAAGATATTATATTTGATCTTAGGGCTAAAGAGCCACTGGAGTTGGGGGAATGGTGACATGGTTAGACCTTCACTTTGAAAAAATAATTTTGATAGCTGAATTAAAGATGGAGTAGAAAGATGGAGCGATTGGAGGCAGGCAGATAAACGAGTAGGTCATCACAGTATCCAAGCATGAGTTCATGAGAGTAGTGGCAATATTTGAGGAGAGAACAGTATATATTCTAGAGATACTGCAAAAATAAACCTGACAGGCCTTGACAGCAGAATGAACATAGAAGATGAGAGATAGTGAAGAAGCAATGATGGCACCTATGTTGTGAGCTTTGGGAATTGACATGTGGCATTGCCATTGCTTGACAGCAAAAAAGAAGTATGAAGGCAGGGAGAGTTTAATGAATAGCAAACCATGTTCTGACCCTTACTTTTCAATGTAGCCTTCCTTATCTCCAAAACAAGAGGGTTGAATTAGCTGATTAGCTAAATTCCCTCTGACCCCAGATCTATGATCATATAATTCTGTACATGGAGAAATGAAATTTTAAATGTTGTTTCAAAAATAAAAGGCATTGGATCCAAGCATCATTGTCTTGAAATTCATGTAAATTAAAAAATAAAATGTTTGTTTATGGTGAGGCAATTGGGGTTAATTAACTTGCCCAGGGTCAGTGAGTGTTGTCAGATTTGAATTCAGGTCTTTTTGACTCCATGACTGGTGTCCTTTTCACCGTGCCATCTAGCCTTCCTGATTCTTTTCTGGTGTTTGCTTACATTATACTGCATTTTGTCAAAAAATGTATATAAATTTTAAAATAAGCATTTGAAAACTTGCTCTAACTGGATGCCACATAAAATCTGGAAACCATTTTGTTACATTGAAGTTATTCAAATTATTTGACAATACTTATCCCTGAGGGAGAAGCAGCCAAAGGCCATTGTACTACAGGACACAGAATGCTTGATTTGAAGTTGAGAAGAGCTGAGTACGTGTCCTACCTCAGCTATCTCCTCTCAGCCTCAAATAAAGATAATAAAATCTACTTTAATAGGTTAAATGGTAGTTTTAGTTCCATAAAACTTAAAAACTTTAGCACAAAGCTAGCACAAACAAAATTAGAAGAAAAGCAGGTAAATGGCAGGTTTCTTTGAGTAAGGTGATTTCCAAGATATATAAGGAATTGATTCCCATTTATATTTCCTTTTTGACAAATGATCAAAGAATTTGAACAGACATGCAATTTTCAGATGAAGAAAAAAATTAAGCTATCAATAGTATCAATATCTAAATGTTATTATTATTATTATTATAGCTTTTTATTGGGGAGCTTCTATATTATTTATGTAAACCAGAGACTTCAGGGCTCTATGCCACTAGAACTACCTATTTCCTCTCTTTTTCATCCATGAAAAGTGCTAGATCTTTTATAGGATCATAGAATTAGGGATGGAAAAGACCTTAGAAACATCTAGCCCAACCCATTCACTTTCTAGATCAGGAAACTGATACCAAGAGAAGTTACATCTCAGTGAAAACACAAGAAGTGATAGAACTGATACTTGAACTTACCTTTGCCCACAATCTCTAGTCCTCTTGACTTTACACCATAATTGCCTGTATTAAGTGTTCAAGAAGGTCTAGCATGTCTGGTATGAGAGTTTTCTGAGCCCTTTTCAGGGTTGCTCATCTACCTGGCACTCAGTGGTCACCCATGGCTCTAACAAGCTGGCATGAGCAGCAGCCATACTGCCAGTTAATCATCTAAACAGATAGGCTAAGCCAGGTTGAGGGTGACCACAAGCTCATTAGGGAGGTAGAGGGTCTCTATTCCAAGCATGTGGATGAGAACGATTTATTCCAAAGGTTATGAAGGGGGCCAAAGCAGGCATTGGGAAATGCTTCAAGCTTGGTCAACCATCGTAGTCATTCACTGCCTCTCAGACAATTGCCAGTCATCCTGACTTTTGTCTTGCCCTGGACTTTCATGACCCTGGAAGAGCGAGTGAGGCTAATGATTTTGTGCAACTCAGCCTCACTTAAATCCAATTCCCTGGCAAGTCAAAACATCACCCTCTGATGTCATTGGCCTCTTTGAAAATGAAGGACAAACACAGAATAAGTATATGAAAAATGCTCTAACTCACTCATAATTAAAGAGATGCATGTTCTAATAACTCTGAAGTTCTGATTGACAGAACTGATGAAAAAAAAAAAAAAGAAAATGACAAATTCTGGAAGAGTTGTGGGAAAGTAGGTATAATAATGCACTATTGATGAAACTACAGACTGTTCCAGCAATTCTGGAAAGCAGTTTGGAACTATGGCCAAAAAAATCTATTAAACTTTTTATACCCTTTAACCCAGAGATGAGACTACTCCGCCTTTACCCCAAAAAGATCAAGTAGAGAGGGAAAAGATCCATGCAAATGAAAAAAATATTTATGGCAGCTCTTTTCATGTTGGCAAAGAATTGGAAACTGAGTGGGTATCCATCAGGTGAGAAATGACTGAACAAGTTATGACATAAAAAGCAACAGAATACCATTGTGCTGAAAGAAATTATGCAGAGGATGTTTTCAGAGAAAGGAAAACTTGCAGGAGTTGATACAGCATGAAGTGAGCAAACCCAGGAAAAGAATTAAAACAGTAAGAATGATATTATAAAGAAAAACAATTTTGAAAACTTAGACTTTCTGATTAACACAGTGACCAAGAAGAGTTCAAGATAAGTAATGATGAAACAGGCTACTTACTTCTAAACATGATCTCATCGTCCACATGTGTGTTTAAACATATTTTTATTAACATATGTGACATGGTCAATGTAGGATTTATTTTGCCTGATTTTACAAGTTTGTAACAAGTTCTTCCCTTCTCAAGGAGAATAAGTTCATCTTCAACAAAATAAAATAAAATTTAATTTTAAAAGAATCAAAACTATATTATAAGGTTCAGATTATATCAACATGAAAAATCAGTCAGTCATTCACTCCATAAACATTTGTTAAGTACTTCCTATGTGCCCTGCCTTGTACTAAGTATCAAAAAGTACTTTGAAAACATTAAAGCTTGATATTCATCATACTCTCCTGCTTGCTAGACTAGAAAGTCAGAGAAATGGTCCAGCCTATATGTAGTAAAAGTGATTGTCACGTAAGGGATGAAGGAAAATTTTGCAAAATCTAGGAACGAAGGAGCGGAAGCTGTTGAAGCACTGAGATGTCATTCTTTAGTAAAAAATTGCCATACCCCAAATTTATACATTGCTTGTGACATTCTCTTATATGGTATGATGGGATTTTGCTTTCAGGAGCTAAACAATGGAGTTCTTGAACCGCAGTGGGGCCTGAATTTCTCTAATAAATTAAATGATAGGTTTCAGTTGTTTATCTAAGGCTAGGCTAAGATGAGATGAAAGGTTGTATAGCCATGTGAAGTGCTTTCAAATCTACAAGTTTCCACATGTATGAGTTATTTTCTTGGAACATTTTTATTTTGGCCTTAATTTAATACATAAATGGCTGTAGTTGTGATTTCCATACTATGTAAACTTCTGCTCACCATATCATTTTGTTGGCATATAGAACATTGATAGTAAATAAAAACGTATCTGATTACTTTCTCCACTTGCCCCTTGGAATATACTTCTATCATGGAATATAATTGAAGAAGATGGAAGGAGGAAAATGGCTCAGAGATCTCACTTTCATTCACAAAAATTATTCTAGAGTTTAAATGGACATTTGGGGATTATGGCAAATGAATCTTTTTTGAACTTACCTTTTGTTGTTCAGTGTTGTTCAATGGTATCACAATGTTGTTCAATATATCAGTCACATTTGACTCTTCTTGATCCCTGTTTGTGGTTTTCTTGGCAAAGATTGTGAAGTGAGTTGCCACTTCCTTCTCCAGCTCATTTTACAGATGAGGCAACTGAGGCAAACAGGGTGAAGTGATTTATCCAGGATCACACAGCTGCTAGGTGTCTGAGACCAAATTTCAATTCAAATCTTCCTGACTCCAGATCTGGAACTCTTATCTTCTGTGTTATCTGAAGCTCAATACAAGTCTGACACCAAGAGCAGGCCTGATGTTTAATAACTGGCACTAGAAGCTACAAATTTCCTATTGGTTGGTTCCTAAAATTCTTCTAGGAGTGAGAACAGGGCTATTTGATATGGAGAAGGATACATCCTGCTTAGGGGGCTCTCCAAATTGTCTGATTTTCTGTTTCAAACAAGGTTGAAGCTACAGGAACTCCAGGGATTAGAGATGGGAACTCTTATGCAAAGAGACCATGTACATACACACGTACTCTCTCTCTCTCTCTTTCCCTCCTTCCCTCTCTCTTCTCCCCTCTCTCTTCCTCCCTCCTTCCTTCCCCCACTCTATGTCTCTCTCTGTCTCTCTTCTTCCCTCCCTCCCTCTCTTTTCCTCTCTCGATCTCTTTGTTTCTCTCTGTCTCTCTGTCTCTCTCTCGCTCTCTCCTTCCCTTTCTCTCTTTCTTCCTCTGTCTCTCTGTCCCTCTCTTTTTGAAAGTATCATATAAACTGTAGCCCATTTGAGCCTAATTGTGGTATAGAGCCTCAGGTGCTATTAACCTCCTTTGACAGAGAAGGAAACTGAGCTTCATTGAGTGGAGTGACCTGGCCATGGGAACACAGTTTCTCCAAATCTAAGGGGAGATCTGAAGTTCCAGACTCATCAGAGGACTTGCCCCCTCCTCTGCTTCCCGTTTTTCTGATAATCTGCTTTCTCGCCTTTTTATATGATAATAATATTAGCAACTTCCATTTCCAGAATGCCTCATGAAAGACCAAAGGCTTGCCATGCCATAGCTTCCTGGAGCCTCCTAGCAAGCTTCCAGGCTAAATTTTGCACACGGACAATATTTACTTAAATGCTCTCATTTGCTATAAATCCTGCCACTAAATTTTAGAAGAAATGAGTTATTTTTGATTGAGGCAAAAGAAATACTGCTTTGAAGTAAAATACTACCCTGAAAATTGTCTTCCTCTCCCTTCAACTCAAATACTTTTTCAGTACTCCCATTTTACAGGCAAGAAAACTGAGATTCATAGTTTAAATCATTTTCTCAAGTTAAAATGACTCATTGGGATTTCTCGCCCAAGTCCCAGCTGTGAAGGTGGTACAATGCATAGAGCACTGAGCTTGATGTGTCCGGAAGATGCATTTTCCTGGGTTCAAATCTGCCTCAGACCCTGGGTGTGTGACACTGGGCAAGTCACTTATTTCTGTGTGCCTCAGTTTCCTCTTCTGTAAAATGAGCTGGAGAAGGAAATGGTAAACCATTGAAAAATCCTTACCAAGAAAACTCCAAAGGGGGAGTCACAAAGAGTCAGACATAACTAAACACCACCACTTAAGTCCAGTATTCTTCTTCTGAAGTCCTCAAATCTCTACATCTCTAAAAGAGTCATTGTGTTGTTTTAACATGTAATGGGTTGAGGGAAGGAGAACAAAATATTAAATTAAAAAGCAACTTTAGTATGGTGGAGAGGTGGTCAGGAAATCCCAGGTTCTTATACAGGACTAAAAGTCCAGCTGTGTGACTTTGCACAAGTCACTAACTTCTCAGTATCCTTTGATACTCTTGGAGACAAATGATGATCTGCAGATAATCATCTCTGTTGATATAGAGGCTTTGTTCACTGACCATTTCCTATCCTGATCTGATCCAAATAATTGTTAGGTGGGAGGGGCTGGGGAGTACATTTAAAGAGTCCCTTGGAAAGCTCATGTGTGAAAAGGATGACCTTATTGATGAGGAGTTGAAAGGGAAGGTTATGCAGGGATTGGCCAGCCCTTTGAGTCTTTGGAAAATGCTTTTATTTATAGTGGCTCCCCTGTAGCACACAGTGCAGAAGGCAATTATCTTTGGAGGGGATTCCATGGCCTTGTGTGGGCTTCCCTCTTGGAAGATTTATTGTTGGCTGGATTGGGTGTCCTTTAAGAGCCTTAATTCCGAATCTAAAGCACTATCAAGACTGATACTTCCTGAATGCTCTTGAGAATGCAACTGCTAAGCTTCATTTTGCAGCCTTGGAGATATATTTTTGAAATGGTATGCAGGGATTTACAGAGGTCTCCCGATTCCCATTGACAGTGGAAGGAGTTGTTCTGTGAGATCCCAGCATGCTTCTGAGAAATGCACCCTTCTCAAGTCCCTCGTCTTCAGGAAGACTTATCTGGCTCTGTAACTAACCCAATGGTGGAGAAACAGAAGGAGTTAGGAGTAATTGATGAGTGAAAGCTAAGTGATCACTCCCCAAGTTCACTGTTTTCTTTCTTAAAGGGAATGGGAAACTCTATAGCTGGTTGTTTTGTTTCATTTTTATGAATCTTATGAGTGCTAGAGAAAAAGTGGCGTTGCCAGTCAGTTAAAATATACCGTATCATGAAACCTTAGGGACAAGTGAACAGTGGCCCATTACGGCTAAGGTGTTTTATTGGAAATTTGCCGACTTGCTTTCCCAGGAGAATGAGTAAAAACCTGCAGGATGCTCAACAGTCAGACAGGTTGTCCTCACAGGCAGGCTGAAATATATAGCTTTGCACTTCTGGGCTGTGAGTGAGTAGGCTATATAACAGACTAATGTGCATTTTTACATTAAAAGTACCATATTTCACAAGGGATTTTCCCCCCCTTTTGTTTAAGGGTTTTAATTTATATATTCCAGTTAATCGTTCATTACAAGCCCTTTCTTTCTCGAGTGCTTTTTTTTTTTTTCTTCAAAGTTGTCTTTTGAATGAGATGTGGCTGTAGAGTGTCCTGATTCTGGCAGTGATACCAGCAGAGGGCAGACATAAAAAAGATTTTGACATTAGGGTGTGTCTACCTAGGGTCAGGGAGGGTGTTGTTCAGTATTTGAATGTAAATCTACTAGCATTGTTCCGATGGTGGCAGGACAGAACATGCATTATTTGCCTTTTCCCAGGCCTGGTGAAAATCTTGGGTCTCTGGAAAAGCTGACTTTACTAAATAAAAGCTGGTCAATTATTTTCATCTGATATTCTGTCGTTTCTACTAAACTAAACTTTAAAAAATGTAATTGTATCCCCCAAGATCTGTTTCCCCTTCCAGTGCCTTAGTGGTTGTTATGCTGAAGATGTTTATTTTTGTTTGTCTTAGATGTGCTATAAATACTCTTTCTAAAGTTTAGGGGAATAAATTCTTTTTGACTGGGTGTGTGGAAGGGATATATATTTTTTATTTTAAAAAAAATTTTATTAGTGGGTAACATTTTTGAAGCAGAAAATTCCATTGAAGAATTTTTTTTCTTTTATCCACCCTCTCCACCCCACGCGCCCCCAGTTTTTCTAATTTCTTAGGGTAACACCAGTGTACCCGACAAAGACCCCATGAGTAGGATGGCACCATGATAGGCGTTAGACTCCGGTCAAATGACAGATTATGAATTTACTCACAAAGGAAAAAGCAATTTATTATTATCAGTTAGAACACAGGATTGAATGTTGCCATTAAAAAAAAAAAAATACCGAATTGTGTTTACTTGCAATGTTTTATCCGTGTCTTTACAATTAGAGAATATCATAATTTTTTTGGAAATGTTTTCCATAGTTTGTGTACAAGCATATTCATAACTCACCTGAATGTTGGCATATCTTGCTGTGTATATATAAATTAACCAGTAACCCTGACATTATAAAACGTTGTATTAAATGAAGATGAGAATAGTAATTTAAAGCGTGTCATGAAGAGAAATTTAAATTCGGCTAGAACAATGGGAAATGTGAGTGTTTACCCTGGGCCCATCTGAGCAGCCACAGTAAGAAAAACAACATAATTAGTGACACTGTCAACACAGACCTAACAATGATATGAACAATATTGATAGGAAGTTAGCTACTTTTCTCCCTCGGGAAATGCACGATGCATTAACTTTTCTAAGTGAAAGTGCCACTTTTATCCAGAGGGTTTGGCCCTTCCTCTGAGATGAGTGGCCAAATCACGGAAATCAGACATTACTGTGGCAATTTGGTAACCTTAATTAGTAGACCCTTTGGCAGTCTCCAGAGAAGTCAGTAAGAAGGGAGAGAGGAAGGGAGGGAGGGAGGGGAGGAAGGAAGGAGGGAGATTGAATGAACTACTCCTTTTCAGTAGAGAGGTGATTTCCCCTCAGGTCAGGATTGGAGGCCCGGTAGTTCTGGGATGGGCAAAAGTTCCCTGCTGTTGTTGCCCTGCCTGGATCTCCCAGGGGCTGAAGTGGCCCATCGAGTCTTAAAGTCTCAGTGTTTTGTTTTGTTTTGTTTGTTATTTCTCATTATTTCTGGATTAACTGGGTTGGTAAAGTACAAGGGCCATTACTTATAATTATTCTGTAGGCTTTCCAAATATCTCTGGTTGTTGTTTGGGAGAGAGTATTTTATCTAAAGGTATCTGCTCCCCTCTCCAAGTTCTTTTATTATTTTTGTGATTTTTCTGTCTTCCAAAACTCTAATCAATCTAACCAGTTTCTTTCTGTCTGTGTCTCTGTATTTGTCTCTATTTGTCTTTCTCTGTGTCTGTCTCTATGTGTGTATTTTTTTCCTCTCTTGTGTCTCTTTCTTTCTCTCTCTTCCCCTCCCTCCTTTCTTTTCTCCCTCCCTCCCTCTCTTTGTTTCTGTCTTTCTGTCTGTGTCTTTGACTCTGTATTTCTCTCTCTCTCTGTCTCTGTCTTTCTGTCTCTCTGTCTGACTCTATCTCTCTGTTTCTCCCTTTCTCTGTATTTTCTCTCTCTCTCTCTCTCTCTCTCTCTCTCTCTCTCTCTCTCTCTTTATTTCTCTCTCTCCCCCTCTCTTTTTCTTTCTGTCTCTCTCTGTGTGTCTCTACCTCCCTTCCTCCCCCTTTATAAATGCCTTTATAAAGGCATTGCTTAGTCTCAAATGAGAAGATGATGCTATCTCTACCAGAAGAGTCCCTTCGCTTACTGTCGCTAGAGACATTTGGCCCTATTTGATATTTACAACAACTTTCCCTGGTTATCTATCTGCTATTGTAGGATATCACTCGAAGGACCACAGTGGGATGAGAAGCAGCGTCCATGTAAACATCAGTGCCAGTCCATTAATCAGTGTGTAGGAGGAATGTCCTAACAAGATTATTTGCTTTACTGCCTTTCTCCTCTGACATCTTCCTCACTTATACACCAGAGTGAGGCCTTCAGTTTCTGTTTGTCTTTTCAGTGCTTTGACTCACTTGAGTTGAAGACTCAAAGACTGAGCATAGACACAGGTGTGTAATATATTGGTTGGTTTTGTGTAGAACTTGAAAAACTCTGTTCTTAACCACACAATAGTGGCTAGGGTAGAAAGACTTTGAACAAGTTTCTCAGAGAAATAGCATCTAAAGAAGTGTGAAAGGTCTGGTGTGGGTGTTACACATGCCAACATTAGACATCAGTATTTTAAATCATTTATTATTTTTCTCTTTGAGGACCCTTCTTAAATATAATTTTTCAGTGATTTCAGTAATGAAGTAGCTAAAAAAATATTATCATAGGCTTCCTTTTGTTGTGGCTGGTCAGTAAATTTTTCTCCTGGTGGGAATTGTTGCCTTTTCTTTTGTTCACTCATATCTGACTATGACTCCATGAAAGACACTGGGATGCTTTGCCATTTCCTTCCCTAACTCATTTTACAGATAAGGAAACTGAGGCAAATAGGATAAAGTGATTTGCCCAAGGTCACGCAGCAAGAATTTGAACTCAGGAAGATGAGTCTCCAAGGTTCTGTATTCTAAACACTGTGCCTTTTAGCTGCCCGTGTACCATCTAGCTGCTTTGAATGAAGAATTTTGCCTGCCCAAAATTCTGACATGATCTGGAAATTGAAATAGCCTACAAGTGGAATGGACTAAAGCTTCCACTTTCAGCCTGAAAATCAGTAGACTAAATTGTCAGAAATTCTGTTTCTTGTTGGAACCCAAATACAAACTAAGTAGATAGGCCAGAAAGTGAAGTGTTTGGATGTCCGGTATAAATGCTACCTTTATTTCATTATTGAAATATCCCAGAGTAAACAATGAATATTCATCTGTTTTCAAAAATATGTTCCTGTTAAGAATATTCTCTATGATATGGTGTCATTTTTAGATTGAGGGCAAGATGATATCATAGGATATTTCCCAAGTGATATTTTCTGAATTGGTATGTGCAGGTTCTCCTTTGATCCTTTGCTCATTGTGATTCTTTCTTTCTTCACTTATTCAGATTAACTTTCTCTAGGTTCCTTCCCTGATAATTCCTGGACACATTGAACTCAGAACTCAAGGAGAAAGGAAGTTGGCACTAACATTCCCTAGTCTCCTGTATTAGAAACTTTGATCTCATCTCTAAATTTCTCTCACCTGCTATATCTAATCTGATCTGCCAAATCTACATCTGCAGTCTTTCATCAGCATCTGTTTCTTTCCTGTCATCCTCACCCTAGTCCAGTCCTTCATTTCCATCATCTCAGCTGTTGAAATAATCTTGTAATGGCTCTTTCTCCCTCCATTTAATACATCCTCTGTATTGCTACCAGATTAATCATCCTTTTATATAGATGTGGCCATGATATACTCTTCAAATAGGCTTGAAATCTGTCAATTCTTAATCTGTTTAGTCTTTCTGCTAAGATGATTCTACCAGGGGTTTAGCTGCTGTGCATGAGCCAACTTCTTGGAGCTACAAATGAGAGTTGAGGGACAAGGAAATAGATAAGCAGCTTTGAGAAGGGCTTTACAAGATCTCACACCAGAGGTGCTAGTCACCCCTGAACACCCCAGACTGTCTTAATATATGTGCTAAACTAGCATTACGATAACTGACAGACTTCAAACCTATAGGTGAGGGAGGGGAAAACCTACCCTGGTCTTCTAAAGACTTCTTCCAGATGAATGGACAAATGAGAACAATTAATTTCAGTGGCCATGAAGGCAGCTGAAAAAGGTACTATGAAGTGCATAGGGCTTAGGCATCAGAGAAGCCAAAGTTACCCACTATATCCAGGCCATTCCTAGTCATCTTAACTTTTGTCTCGCTACTGGATAGAGAATGAGGCTGACAATTTTGTGGGAGTCACTTCAATCCAGTTCACTGGAAAGTTAAGACATCAACCTGTCATGTCACTGGTCTTCAAATACAAAGGATAAATAACAGTACTTCTTAAAAAATCTCCAGGAATATTTAGGGGAGATAGTTTGGGGGAATGGAGGGAAAAAAATTGGGAACACAAAGTTTTCAAGTTTTGAAAACTCTTTTCATGTGTTTTTTTTTTGGGGGGGAAAAAAGTTATTATTTAAAAATCTCCAGTAACTTCTATCTGCTAAAGTCAGAAAATTTACACTATTCCAACTCTTTGGCATGGCAGTTAAGACCCTCAACAATCTGTCAAGATTGTTAATTTTTTAAAAATTAGACAATTTGTCAAAAAAAATTCAATCTTGATTTGTAGCATTTGCCAATTTCCAAATCTGACAATTTAACAATAGGCTCGGCAGGTTTGAGCTGTGTCCAGCACCTGCATGATTCCAAGAGTTAGGTGCTTCTTGAGTATGAGGATGTTTTGTTTTTTTCACATCTGGGGTCTAGTTTGACTTAGGTACTGCTTTCCATATAGTCTATATCCCCCTCCAGACTGGACCACTCAATCTCTGAACAGTTTTTTGTTTTTTTTTTTTTTTGTTTTTTGCTTCAATATCTTTATACATGTTTCTTCTACTTAGAATGACCTTACACCTCCTCTCAATCCCATTCCTTTACTGTTGACACTTTAAAACCCAACCACAGGAAGCTTTATTTCATTCTCCCAGAAGAAAAAGATCTGTTTCCCAGAAGCTTTAAATAACCTTATCTATCTATCTATCTATCTATCTATCCATACATACATTCATTCATTTATTCATTTATTTATTTTGGTATCCTTTATATAGAGAGATAATAAAAGATAGAGCACTATGTGCCAGACATATTGCTAAGCCTTGGAGAGACAAATAAAAGTGTTCTAGAGCATTCTTGTCCTCAGAGACCTTTTATTCTGAATTTTATAATTACTTTGAATTACAACTATCTTAAATAACAGAGGCATGCTGGTAAATGTTTAACAATGGGCTTTCAAAAATGTACACAGGGTACTCCAACATTTTTTAAAAGTCTAGACAACCCCCCTCCCAAAAAAAAAAAAAAATCAAATCCTGATTTGTAGTATTTGCCAGTTTCTAGAGGCTCACACTGAAAGTTTAACAATCAGCTGTGTGGGTGTGAGTTGGTCTCAGCACTCATTTGACTTATAAATTATGTACATACTAAGAGGTAGAAACCTCTTAAGTGAAGAGATTTTTGTTTTTTCCATAAAACACACACAGTCCAGTGGTCCACCTTGACTAGACATTGAATAGGCGTGTTGATTGGAAATCTTAGGTTTTGCATAGGCTTATTTAGTCCTGTTTATTGTCCGACCATCTTATATATTCCAAGCTCAAATCCCTTTCTATATTTTGGGAGCTATCACAATATAGGTAGACTTGTTTGCAATCCTGGTCAAGTCAGTCAACTACAGGGAAACCCATTTTTTTTTTTCAATTATCAAAATATATGTGAAGATAGTTTTCAGCAGGCACCTTTGCAAAACTTTGTATTCCAAATTTTTCTTCATCCCTTTCCCCTACCCTCACCCTTACATAGTAATCAATCTAATATATGTTAAATACGTACAAATTTCCTATACATATTTATCATACTGCACAAGAAAAATCAGATCAAAAAGGAAACAAATGAAAAGAAAACAAAAAGAAAGCAAATAATGACAAAAAAAAAGTGAAAATACTATGTTGTGATCCACATTCATTCCCGACAGTCCTCCCTCTGGATGCAGATGGCTCTCTCCATCACAGATCTATTGGAATTGGCCTGAATTAACCCATTGTTAAAAAGAATCAATCCTATCTCAGTTGATCATCACTTAATCTTCTTAATGTGTACAATGTTCTCTTGGTTCTACTCACTTCACTTAGCATTATTTGATTTAAGTCTTTCCAGGCCTCTCTGAAATCATGACTGATCATTTCTTATAGAACAATAATATTCTATAACATTTATATACCATAAATCATTCAGCTATTCTCCAACTGATGGGTATCCATTCAATTTCCAATTCCTTTGCCACTACAGAAAGGGCTGCTACAATCATTTTTACACAGGTTGGGCCCTTTTCCCTTTTTTATGATCTCTTTGGGATACAAGCCCAGTAGAGAAACTGCTGGATCAAAAGATACACACAGTTTGATAGTTCTTTGGATGTAGTGCCATATTGCTCTCCAGAATGGTTGGGTCAGTTCACAATTCCACCAACAATGTTTCGGTGTCCCAGTTTTTTCACATCCCCTCCAACATTTATTATTATCTTTTCCTGTCATCTTAACCAATCTGAGAGGTGTGTAGGAGTACCTCAGAGGGGAAATCCATCTTTTTTTAATTCTATGGAACCAATTGTATGGAACCAATAACACATGTATTGTATCTCCCTCACAAGGAATTGTTGTGATACTTCCATGAGAGAACATTTCAAAGCAGTTTGTAAATCTTAAAGTGCTAAATACATATTATCTGTTATACATCTTATGCTTATTTTGTTCAAACCAGGCTGTCTAGCACAGCACTGGGTAACACAGATGACACTTAAATATTCTATCATATTCTGCCATAAACTTAAAATGGAAAGGGACCCTGGAAGTACATTCCTCTGGTTTTTAAAATTAAGAAACTGAGGTACAGAAAGAGGAAGTGGCTACCTGGGTCACACTGAGAGATGAGAGATTTGGGACCTAAAATCAGGGCCCAGTTCAGCCTTCTTTCCTTACACTACTAGGTTTATTGTAGGAATGATGCCTCCACTGAAGTCAGACTCCAAAGTCTTATTTGAAGTGACCCAGCATTCCTAAAGGCTATGTCAGGGCAGCGTAAGTTTGGACACATTGTACCAAGCTGCAAGAGCTATGAAGCTGATCCTAACATAGCAGTATGAAATCTATTGTCTGAGTCCCAGTTCATCACCATTCTGGCCACCAAATGATTGGTTAATTGATCGATTCATTCATTTTTTGGCTGCAGTAATTCATAGAGTGCCATAGAGTGAGATGAGAAAGTATTGTAATCTGTCTCTGAGGAGGGCATACCTGCGCCGATGAAATCAGGAGTCTTTTAAAGTATTTGTATATAAGCAGGAATGATGAGTTTTGGTGTGTGCAGTAAACCGCCCAAGTATAGGAAAAGGAAAAGGTTATAGGCTGACTTCAACTAGGTGTGGCTACATTGCATTGTAGTCTTAATTTATTGCTGGGACTTTTTTGTGTGTATGAACACAGGGAGGATCAGCCAGTAAAGAAAGCTGAAATGGCTCCAGTGCATTTAAAACAAAAACAAATAAGCAAACAAAAACTGATTAAATCATTAGTTTGGGAAGTGTGTCATGAAGGTAGTGCCTTATGAAAACTTAGAAGTGCAAATTAAATTTGCGGGAAGCTGTAGGAAAATCAGAGCATTTAGTTCAGCTTTCATGCTTTTCTTCTCCTGTTGTAGTCTATTGTATCTTGGTGACAATATAGACTGGAAGCATATTTCTGAAGCAACCAGATCTGTGCAGAATACATGGCTCATGCAGCTTGGGAAGGGAGGGATAGGTACTGAACAATGTCCTGGGACAAGTTCTTTGAAATTTGTTCAAAATCTCTTATATCTGTTAAATAAAATTCATCATGAATTTAAGCCAGTTATGTCATTCTTATTTCTATGAACCTGAGCAAGAAATTTTCTTTTTCTGTGACTCAGTTTCTTCCACTACAAAAATAACAGACTGGGATAAGTGGCCTGGATGTATGGTCCTCTGAACAAATGCACTTTGGGGCTTCTTCTCTCCTAGATCCTGTTTTAAGTGTTTTCTTTTTTCAAAAAAGGCTTCTTATTATGGTTTGATTGCTGTCACAGTTATACTAGATCTTGGAGAAACTTAAAAGTCTATACCTTCATTTTAAATAGGGTTCTGTCTCTTTAAGAGACAATGATTCATGTTATATCCTGGCAGATTTAAAGTGTCCTTCCCTTAATAACACCCCCCCTCCCCATGCCCTCAATCCTTTATTAAATATTCATGAGAGGGTGGGGTCATATTTTTGTGACCTGAAAAAAATCCCATTAATAAATTTGTTATCTGACACAAAAACACTTTAGGGTGGAAAGGGGTCTGCATAGCCTCCCATTTAACATCTGATCATAAGTTGTCAGTAAATTGAGGCCTTTGTCTTCCTCACAGTGAGCTCTCCAGCAGCATCACTAACAGGGTATTGTCTCTTGTTCATGTTGACTCCATTGAAACTGAATTATTGCCTTGATTGGAAACGTTATCAATGTGATTTCTGGTTCTGAGTGACTTGCACTGAAAGATTGACATGAATGAGCACTACATCTCCTATAGAAAAACCCAGACACTCAAAGCTGTTTGGGGTCTGCTTTCCTAGGTGTTGCTGCCAAAAGTGGAAGAGAACCGCTTCTTCTTAATTAAAGAGAAATAGTGGTGGTTATTGTAGCTATTTTCCCTAGGTCGATATTATTGTTGTGGTGGTTGTTGTTGGACAACAGAAATCTGATTGATTCTTAATAAAGGCCAGGAAGTTCATTCATCTATCTATCTATCTATCTATCTATTCATTTGGGTTTTGTCAAAGTTTGAACTTAAGCTGGCAGGTGATTGCTTCAGTTGTTTAATCACCGGCTTGAAAAATCTTCTAGGGAAAAACAGAGGGTCTTTTTGTCGGTAGAGTTTTACTTTCTACTCAGCTTCATCCTTTTCCCCTCCCGCATTACATACATGCAAATATCAGCGAATTGGCAACACTCCTCTTAGGCTCTTGGGAGTCTGGGTATTTTTTAAAGGTGCATTTAAAAAGAGTTTCTTTGTATATTTAGTAAATGTCTTCTAGCTTAGTTTCAAAAGGGAGACAGTAACGAGGGCAGGGGTTGGGGGAGAAGGGAGATAAGTTATTATTTATACAAACTCCTGTGTGGTGCTCTGAGCAGCCCTATTTTCACTAGAACACACATAGTTTGGCAGGCGAACTCTTGGAGAAAAAAAAAGGTTAAGGCTTGGTTAAATCATTGAATGTGAAGTGAAAGTTATTTTCAAAAGACTGTTTTCTAGGAAAATGTTTTCAGTGTTGCTTTTAGTCATTTCATTTCCTTCTGATTTCAAATGATTATTATGAGCTATTGTGTTTGGTGGAGACTTCCAGGGGCAGACAATCTTTTCCCCCAGCAGATTTCTTTTAAAGGTTATGATTCTAAACTATTTGTCCGTAAGTGTAGTTTTTTTTTTTTTTTTTTTTTTGGGGGGGGGGTTGCTCTTAAAAGCTGTTTGATTAAAGGTAAGAGCATGTGCTGTTTGCCATGCTTTCCAGAGAGCAGCCCTAAGCAGAGGCAGGTCAAAGGGTTAACAGCAATTAACCGGAGTTGCTTCAGAGACAAAAGCGTTATTTCACCTGCCGTCAGTAAAAAAAGAGGAGGCCCATTGTGTAGGGGTGTTTGAACTGATTCTGTTTAGAGGCTGGTTGTGATTGGTGGAGCAGGGCGTGGCTGATTGGGTAGTTTTGCATCTTGTCAGCTCCGGAGCACCCTTGCGCGTGCAATCTGTCTGTAACCTGAGGAAGCTCCACACTGTACGTCCATACAGGCAGCCTTGGGAGAGCGTCATGGCCCAGCTCTCTGTTTGTGGCAGCTAAATGGAGTTTGGCAGGTTTGTCAATATGATTGATTTCGGGGATTTGGGTGTCTTCCCGGGGTACAGCGTGATCTCTTAATTTTGCATTTGTAAGAAAAAGGAGGTTCTGCATTTAAAAAAAAAAGTTGTGTTTTTTTTTTTTTTAATCTCTGTTTACCAACTTGAGGAGTTGTGCGCTGTAACTGGAAACAGCTCAGGCAGAATTAGAAATAGGGGAGACACAGTTCCAACAGGCCCGGCTCTCCTGGGGAAGAAAAAGAAATTCATTTTCTTCTCTCTCTCTCTCTCTCTCTCTCTCTCTCTCTCTCTCTCTCTCTCGGATTATTGAGAGTTTGAGGAAGTATCGTTTATGTTATGTGTGTTCGACTTTTAATTTTTTTTTTATTTGTTTTTGCTTCCTTACATTTATTGTTCTTTTTAGACTTAGTTTGTTTTCACCCAGCACAATTTTATTTACTGTTCGGCATTAGGAAACCCATTTGAGGAAAAGAGAAGTAGGATTTGTGTGCTACTTTTGTAGCATGTTAAAAATGTCGTGAGTAAACAGTGAATGTTACCAGTGGTATGGCTGTTTCTTTCATTCTGATAGTTTGTTTCCATATCTGTCTGGGCTATTTTTAACTTAGCTGTTCAAATTTGAGTAGTTCACACACAGACACACTCAAAAAAAAAGAAGGGGGGGGCATTCAGGCAGATAAATAAAATGCACTGTCAGACTTACATCTCAGGCATTCACATTGTTGCTGCTCTTCACTGGTCAATTTGCCACATGAAATTAAGTGACTAGGGATTGTTTTTGACATTGAATAGTCTTAGGAATTCCAGCGAAATACTCTGATCTAAACAGGATCTAAATGTAGCCAAACTCAAGTGTCAGACCTTCACTACAGGATTTCACTGGAAATGAGATTTTTTCCCCCCCTCCTCTCCCTGTGGTGATGGGAGGGAGGGAACCCTTAGGAAGTGGGTGGTAAGTTTAGAGCTAAGAACATACATATAGGCTTCCTCTTTAAGATTAACTCTTTCAGTTTCTGCAGGTTTTTACTGAAATATACAACTGCCGAAATTACTTCTAATAGTCTAAATGTTTTAGTCAAGTCTATTTAAAAATGCAAATCGGCTCATTTCCATAGATTCCAACATTTGAAAGTGACACATCTGAAGAAGAGAAGAAAAAAAAAAAAAGAAACATTTAAGTCTGATAACAGGAAATGTGAATCATTCCATCAGTGACTAATAACTGTTTCTGGGAGGGGGAAAACACTGAGTTAGGTTTATTTTCATAATCAGTACTAAGGGAGCCAAAATGATTTAAAAGTTTAAAGTAAGCAAAATAGATATTACAATGGGCAATGTTTAAAAAGGGGGAGAAAGATTTTCTAGGAGGTTAGGGTTAGGGACTTTGTGGCAGGAATAAAGGTAGTTTTATGTTGTTCAGTAGCAAAGCTAGCTTACTCTGTGTAAAAACACCATTGCTTTAGGATTCTTGTGTGTACATATGTGTCTGAAGAAAAGCAATCCACAGCTATATGGATTCCATTTTTCACTTTTTATCAAGAGAATTGAGAAAATACTGGGAAACACTATCATAATTGATGTGTTTCATATCATTTAAAAAAAAATTCCAGCTAAATTTTATATGATCTTTGTATCAGACTGGAAATCTTGAGTGAGCAGTGTGTAAAAATGAAAGCAAAATACTGACTACCTACACACAGATACTCTGGCTGACTTACCCTAGTATGTGATAGAGCTGAGCTGAAAACTGATTGGTCTGACACTTTATAATCAAAGTTGATTTATTGTTCATTAGTAGTGCATTAGCCCTTTCAGGCAAGACAGTTATTTGTGTAGTGGCCTGTCAAGCAAGAGACTTCTAGCACCTGTCATTTCTAAGCCATGAGATAAGTAACCAGATATTAAGATAATGCAAATAAAAATGCATTTGAACTAGGTACAATGCCACAAGTCTATAGATATTTTTATTTTGAAATAGCATAGGCCAATATTGATAAGGAGAAAAAAAAACTAGGTAATAAATATGTTTGCATGATACATATATGTTTGTGTATGCGTATGTGTGTATTTGAGAGAAAGAGAGGAGCAAGGTCTATTCTTCTGTTTTCAGCCCTAAGAAAATATCTCATCTACCGAAATTCCCTACTGCTATGGCCCAAAAGTTGGTCATTTCTGTGGGTGATAGGTATAACTTGTCATTTGGAACTCATGCTTGTTTTCCATTGAAATGGAAGGGATCTGAAAGTACTTTTCACTTGAATTTTGTGTTTTAAGAAACAGGTCTTCAGATGAAACTTTTGGAGGTAATTGATAATAAAAAAAAATATGACTTTGCAGCAAAACTATGATTATGTCGAGTAATAATGTCAAGTGCATTTTCTGCCACTGACTTCCTTCTTAATTCTTCCAAACGGAATGATCTCATGACATACCATAGAAAACAACCTAAGTGTCAAAAAGAAAACAAAATTAGTCAACTTTTGTCTGCCACCATAGAAATGAGGATTAACTTATGTTATTCCAGAGCATGGAATGGAGACAATCTGCATGAGGATATATAGTGTATTGTCTTCACTGAATTTTCATTTGACAGGGATTTTAGAGGCTGTGATCTTAATTAAATCTCAACTGACTCAAATAATGCATCTAAAGGCATGCAGTGTTGCGTAACCTTGCTGAGTTGGTAAACCATAAATCATCAGAAAGCTTATGATAGGAAGGGTTGGCTTGAATCATTTTTTTTTTGTTTGTTTGTAGCTAAATGTTACTTAAAAAACAGAATCCTCATTCTTACTGCCCTGTGGTCTTAAATTGTCAGAAGCAATTGCTTGAAAAAATAAGCTCTGTCATGCTTTTGACCAATATTATAACTTCAGCTAAACTCAATAGAAATACAAAAAGCAGAGGTATTAAAATCAAACTGAATTAACAGCATTGAATTTCCAGTTTGGTTTGAATTAGTGCAGCTGAAGAGTTGATGGGGTTGTTTTTGCTACTGATTAAAAAAAAAAAAAAAGAATCAGTGCTTGATAGCCAAATTTAATTGTAAGCCTGTATTGAAATCTAAATGAGATTAAAGTGGGTATGAGAGTAAGCTAGAGCAATTAATTGTATTCTACTAACTAGTTGTAATAATATCAGTAAAGGGAAGCTAACACTGAGTTGATGAGTTCACCTTTTAATGTACAGTTGGTGAGAAATATTTTGTGATTCTGAGTGAATGTAAACAAATGAGGAGTATAGCAACAGTTTGTAGACTAGGAAAAGATATTCTCTCTCTCTCTCTCTCTCTCTCTCTCTCTCTCTCTCTCTTTCTCTTTCTTTCGGACACTACAAGTGGGGCCTAGAAGATAGGACTCTTTTTAATTGCTAAACAATCTTTTTAATTATGTGCTCCTTATGCCTTGTACTATTGCTAAAGAACGATAGGTGTCCCCGGGTGTTTATTGTTTAATGTGGTAAAGTATATGATTTTCAGTGTCTCAGGCTTGTTTTACTCTTCCGATGATTGTGTGCCCTTGATTTGTCTCAAGGCAAAGGCAGCTCCAAATATCTCAAAGTTGAGAAAGCTCTGTGTGATAGTTTGATGCATGTATGCTTATAAGTTACATGTTTCGGATAGGAGTGACGTTTGTATATCATTGATGTGCTGTGGGCTTTATCTACACCTGCAAGGCTAGATTGTGGGAAAGGCCTGACAACATCGCAAAATTTGTTATTGTTTGGGGAAAGGCTTGGCTTATTTTTGAGCAGTTTGTTTGTTTTATTGATAGCAGAATTGCACTGCTAGAAATGTGTTTATCGAAAGTTCAGAGTTCAGTTAAAATTTGTAGTACTTTATTTTGCTAAATTATATTTTTACTGATTTATTTTTCTTTAGTTAAGGAAAGAAAACAGATATAAACACATATAAACACACATACACACATATTCATGCTCATAAAATTTATTTATTTATTTGGAAAGCTGTCTCTGTGCAGATTGTAAGGATTGAGGTGTTGAACAAAGTCAGACAGCCTTATTTTAGTCCCTTCTACTTTTTGAGGTATGAACAGCCTTGTCTGTCATCCCCTTCAGACCTGCCTATTGTTTGGAGGTAAGAGAAATTAATGTTGGGGGAGAGAAAATACAGAATAGAATAATTATCCATCTCTTTAACATTTATCTTTAAATAACTAATTAATGAGGAACCCAGCAAAAATGTTATATTGTACTTTTTTAGAATATCTGGTATCATGTTTTAATTTTTAAGCTTTATCTTGCCTTTAAATCTGAAACATCATTGTTCAAATAACTGAGAACAAGGTAAACCAACAACATCAAAAAGGTCGGCTTCTGTGATTTCTCAAGGGCTTGTTATTTTGTACTTTCCAATTCTATTTGATGTCTTGACAAAACAAGATGACACAAGGGAGAATACATTAAATTTTGATTTTCATCTAACCTGTTACAGTCGTGGCGGCTTAATTTCTTTTACTTTTTACTGAAGACGGCTTATTCACAATTACTCTAATTGCCACACCACTTTATGAGAAGGCTTCTTTACGGACTCCCCATTTGCCTTGATTTTGCCAAGCATTTTTGAACGTGTTTTGACCTTTAACACAGAAAGAGCTTGCTGGTTGGAGTATGTCTTCATTAGAAATAAATCATTGAATGGCAAGATTGTCAAAGAAGCAACTGATATTTTCTCATTAGGATATAATTTGCACCCTTGTGCTTAGCTGTGATGTATATGTGAGGATTCTGGAAATAGGTGTGAGAAGCTGGACCATTTCAAGACTTTTCCATTGCTACTCTAAATCAGGTGTTAGCACCTAAGTATCGCCTAAGTCTTATTTTCATATTTGGACCATTCTCATTTTGATCTGCTTGGGTATTTTCCTGGAACTCCATTGTTTCAAGATGATCAATAATCTTTTAAAAAGTTATTTTCATTTAATTTGTTCAGGATCTTTTCTAGATTTGCCATAACATTGAGTGGATAGCCAGATATTTTCTCCATTGGTATAAAAAGAGACATTGAATTAAGGATTTTTTCCCCCTTCTTAAAACTGTTGATGTAAAACATTGTGCTCAAAATTGATCTTGCCTTATGTTTCTTACCTGTTTTAACAATATAATATGTGTAAAATTCTCCTGCTGCATTCAGCTGCTGCTTTTTGTGATTGATGTGATTTAAGCATCACTAGTAAGTGATGTTTAATACCTTAGAACTTGGGTAGCTTCTTGTCTGTCTGTCTCTAACTCTGACTCTCTCTCTCTTCTCTGCTCTTCTCTCTCTTCTCTCTTCATTTTCCTTTCTCTTCCTTTTTCATCTCTTCATGATTTAAAGATCTGTAGTTATGGGTATTTGAAGAACCCTGTTGGAATGGTTTGCCCTCATTGGAGGAGATATTCCTAACACTTATTTTGCCATTGAAAATGTCATAGCTTGTTTGAATCATGCACATTAGCTTGTTTTCCATTCCACCCACATGAGAAAGGAGGTTGAGGAAAGGAAGATGAAATATTAGTCTTTGCTTTGGGGGAAAAAAATCATAGAAGTTACAAACTTGAGGACAGGTGTATTTATTAGATGATGAGGTTCATGGTATATCTCTTTGTTTCTTCTATTTAACAAATGTGAAGGTTTTAATTTATGCAAGCCATGCATTTATGCAAATTGAACAGATATTTATTATACTTAAAACAATTATCCTGGTATTAGGTTGGGGGAGGGGGAGAAGCTTATTATGTAAGATAAGTGTTAGATAAGATCAAATGAAGTTCCACTAATTTGTCTGCCATAAACAAATATGGATTTATGCCAGTTTTTACTTACAGACAATAGAAAAGGTCAAAAAGCTGCTTTAGTAAAGGCTGTTTACTAGGGTAGCCAGCCTGAATATTGTCACTCAGATATAGATGGCCTCTCCTCATAGAATATGATACATGAAATGTTAAAAAATAAAACAAAATGCTAATTGCATTTTAAAGAGTTATCCCTCCCCAATTTTAATAGGGCTTTGTATTGTTACTGAAAGAACAGTTATGCTAATGACTGACTACTTAGATGATGTTGCATTAATATAATAACCATTACCTGACTTAATGCATTGTACAGTATTGTGGCAAAATAGCTAAGTCTAAAAGAATGATACAAAAAGTGAAATTCCATAATGAAACAGAATTATGGTTTCTACATGAATAGCATGCTTTTTTGTTTTAAAGACTGAAATATTATGTCAAGTATGTATTTAATTCTTGCATTCAGGGACTTTGCATTCTACTTTTTCAATTCCATAGGGAACAGTAAGAGACTGGGGCATTGTGTTTTTCAGCTTTTCTGTTTGCCAATATATCAGTTGTATCCATTTACTGATGAATCATGAAAACTCTTTTCCATTGTCTTGATAAGGTTTTTCTGCCCCCTGTACCATGTTGTACACAAGCTATTCTTAATGTAGTCAGTTGAAATCTGACTTGAGGTATTCATTTTTCCTTCTCCATGTTTTGTCTTTTTCATTTTAAAAAGCCAACTGAGCCTACTGCCCTCTTATGATTTAATTTATACTTGGTAATTTTGATTTGGGGCAGTACACTTCCAGAATGAAAGACAAGAAAAAGATCTGGAACCAGGTGATACCACCTAACTTGGCCAATTACAAGCTATCTGGTCACAAGTTGAAACAAATCTATAGTAAAAAAAAAAAAATTATTGAAAATAAACTCTTTGAAATTTTCCCAAATTACAATGGCAGATTAGTGTAATGAGAATAGGATATATATTTTAGATGGCATCATGAAAGTAGTTTTCAGAGTTACAGAGAAGGAGAAAATACTGGTCTCAGTTTGCTTATGGTGTGTACTCTTGTGCTTGCGTTTATACACAGGGGTACTCACTGCTGGAGGTTGTTTTGGTTTACATTTAGAAAGAAGATGGAATGATGATCATTTAATTTTCAGCATTTAGCTGTTGAATCTTTTCCCTCTCCTTTCTTGTATTCTCGATTATGTCCTAAGCTTCCCCCTTTTGTCCCCCCCCCCATCACTCATTTATCCCCCCTACCAAGGGATGGGAAAAGACATGTTATTATTAGTTCAAGCCCAAAATATTATGATATTATTCATATATATATATTATATCAGGTAGAATTTACACAGAAGTTTAGGCTATTTAAGAGCAATAGTTTGTATTAAAGACATTTTTTTGCAGTTGATGGTATTAAGATGACAGCAGGTCTCTACTAGTAGAGTTCCGATAGCCAAAGCACAGCTGTATTTTTACCCTCTCCGCCAGGTTTGGGTGCACCTGGGTAACTGCCACACCCCATTGGGATCAGTCAACAATGTATCATAAAGTGTATTTTTGAATTCATGATTTTCTTCTGAAAAATTGAGCTAAAACGTGTTCCCTTTTTAAAAAAAAAAAAAATCAGTTTTGTAAGCTAGCATTCTTTAAATGTCTGCCAGAAGTTTAATTTGAATTTGTGATCCCTGAAGGCAGCTAGACAGAATTATTCTAGTTCTTCATAAACTGCCTTCTATGATTCATTGTTCACTCATAAAACATACTCATTTCTATATATACTCAAATAGTTAAGGCAGTTGCAGTATTGGGGTTATAATTTTTTTTTGCATTATATTTAAATTGTCATTTGAGAGAGAAATCAAGAATTAGCTTGAACTACTAGTTAAAGTATGAGCTCTCTAACACAAAACCTCAGAAATGAGTGTTTTTATCTAAAGTACTGTAAAGTGTATTACACAGTATCTAAAATAAAGTTTAGTTTTGACTGAATACACTCAAAAAGGGACTCATAAATATTAGAGAGCTGTAGTTAAGAACTTACATGACTGTTTTAAATACTATTGATTTAAACCACTGGCTAGATTTTATGAATCAAAGTGTAATTTCCAAGCTTTGGCTATATTTCTCAATGCTGAAGCACTCTCTCTTGTGTGCCTTTAGCAGCTTTCCAGACATTCAACACGGGATTAAATGATAGTAGTTACAATGATCAATAGGTTAAGACCAGTACAATCACTCTTACCGCTAATGACCTCAGTAGTAATGGGTAATAAAGTGTGGGCTATAATAGCCTATTGCTGGTGCTGCATGCCCTTTGATTCCTAGTATTAGTAGGGACTAGCTACATGAAAAAGTTGGACATTGGGAGTTAAGGGAGTGGATATATAGGCCATAATTCTTAACTATTTAAAGTCTTAAACCGTGCTTAAATTTTTTTTTTTCCATTGGCGGGGGGAAGGATACAGTCATTTCTGGTCCATTTGAATATGTTTGTTAAAGGTTTCCATGAGTTATTTTTGTGATATGTTGGAGCAGAAACTTTGGATAAATTTAGGTTTTATTGCATTTATAAATTAAAGCTAGAGCTCACATTTTAGAGGCACAGAGCTAACTGGCCTAAAAATGTGGTTACAGATAGTAAAGCTAATTCAAAAGCATCAGAATAATATTACCAACTTTAGATTATTGAAGGACTGATCATCTGGTTTGTAGGTGATTCAGTCTCCTTCTCTTCCCCCCCCCCTTTTCTTATAACCATTGTTACTCATCATATCTTCTGCAAAGTGCCCAAAGGGGAAAAGAAGAGAGATCTCAAAGTAGTCCACTTAGCTGTTCTGAAGCATACCTGCATGTATGTGAGAGCCCACAAAAATCTCAATCACTCTCTCTCTCTCTGTCTCTCTCTGTCTCTCTCTCTCTCTCTCTCTCTCTCTCTCTCACACACACACACACACACACACACACACACGCACACACACACACAATTGGAAAGGAGTTTTGACTTGCGGGTTAAAATAGATTCTTAAAAATTATACATAATTCCTTCACTTTTTGATTCTCCCATTTTCATAGATAAAGGGGGGGTATGCAGTGGTATTTCTCACTGGTGCAGATACACTTTTTAAGAGTAGTAAAACATTTGTAGCAAAACAAAATTCTTTGTAGAAAGGTATTTCTGAGTGAGGGTGTGCTATCTTTTCTTTTCATTTTTAGTGTTTGTCTACTCAGTTTAATTTTTACACCACCCTATTCCTGCCTGTTTTCCTGTTAATCACCATCAAAAATCTGGCTCGAGAATATTTATATTGTACATAGTCCAAGAAATGCACAGAAAAAAAAATACTTAGGCATGTTTCTTGTGCTACTTGCTTAATCAAACTTAAATATAGTGATAAAAATTTCAAATAAAAGTCTACTTTTGTTGGGATAATAACAGAAGCTCAGAATTACCATTTGCTCTTCAAAATATGTGCACATGAAAAATTTAAAAACTTTATGAATTAAAACAATAAGGATTAATTTATAGAGTTTAATTAAAAAGGAAACTTTTAATAGTCTCTTGGGTATTTGTCATGATTATTGTGATAATTTGCTATTGCAAGCATTGATATTAGGTGATAAGCTTTATATTTTAAATAAAGTCTAATTTGTGTACAGCTTCATACGTACATATTGTGTGAGAGCACACGAACTGCATAGTCATGCATAGCTCTGTGTCTTTCTTGGGAACATAAGACAGTGCTAAAAATTCATGTCTATTGTAAATTACACTGTGTCTTAATCTACACTCAGAAGCCAACCAAAATACAAAGAATTCATTGATGACCTTCTAGTACTGGGTGAATGAAATATAAGAATATAAACTATTTTTTTCTTTTTAAATTATATATATATTTTTAAAAATTTAACACACACAAACGTGCACACACAAAACACATACATAACAACATTGGTGACTGTTCCCTGTACATGAATCTGACCTTCAGGAACCAATTTTAGTTCATCAAAATTAGTGATGCTGAGAAATCAGGACATCAGTGCATAATGACTGTGAAATTAGGGATGCGAGCTCGCTCTGCAAATGACAGGACAAATCATGTGAAAAAGTCAAGAGAAACTGCATATTAAGACATTATGTTACGTAAAATTAATACTGCACTTCTCCCTATTGCTTATTGCTCTCCTGAAGGATTTTTAAAAATTCTTTTCTCTTCTGATCAGCTATTGTCTGCTGATTTTTTTTTTTTTTTTGGTGGTGCACTGGCAAAGTGCAAAACATGTTATTACCTTTTATTGTAATACAGGAGATGACAGCAGATCCTTTTGAACAAAGTAGATCTTTTACTGCTTTTAGTTTCTTGCTGTCACATGTTTGATTTGAAACTAAAGAAAAGTAAGATGCTTAAATATTACTGTTAAAGTCTTACAGATTTTGTCTTTACCTTCATTCTCATTCTCTCTTTGTCTCTCTGTTTCTCTGTCTCTTCTCTCCCTCTCTCTTTCATTCTTACTTTCTCTCTCTCTCTCTCTCTGGAATTTCTCAAGAAATTGTCTTCTTGCATTACTGGGACTGACAAAATGGTTCTCATGTAGTCTGCAAATTAAACACAAGTGCAGTGATTATTTTGAATAGCTAAATTACATTCTAGAAAGCTTGCAGAATTCATAGCATTGTCATTAGGTATCCGCTTGAATACAATTTGTGTAACCTTGGCCAAGACAGCCTGTCATTTTAATGTCAGTGTTTTATCTGAACAAGACATCATCCTTTCAGATACAGTGTACAGGTTCCTTCCAAAGATGCCCGTGCAGAAACGTGTTAACAGTTGCAAATATGAAATGCTATCAAGTTCATCACTGTAACTATTTGTCACTGAAATGTCATGGAAAGCGGCTTTTAATGGTATCTTACATAAAATGAAAGAATTGAAGACATCTGTATGCTGGGCAAATATGTGTGGTAGAAGCATCATAGTGAAGTTGTTCCTGCTCACATGGGTACAGGGGTGAGGTTATTGACTTGCCCGAGTTTTTACTGGTTTTTCTTTAAGTCGCTTTCTTGATAAGCCGTAGATCATGTTGGTTTCAGACACCTGGCTCATGTTTTCTACTTGCTGTGATCTGTAAAGGAAAACTCACATTTTGGTTAACTTCTTAATGATCAGTTCATAAGAAATAAAGGAATATTTCCCAGTAACAAATAGTGAGCTTTTTATCTTCACTCTGAGCAGTGTAAAGGTCTTGCCCCTTTTACTTCTTGCAAAGCCATGTGATGCAGCAACGAATGATACAAGAGCTTTATCAGCCTTATAATAATAACACAACAGGATTTGTAACCAGGCCTCCCCTTGGAAAAATTGATTTGACAGGAAAAGTTGGTAAATCTCTAAGCAGAATTATGAGTGTTTAAAAATCTGATTGGAAAATCTTTGTAAGTTTTCCTAGCTCAGTGTTTCTACTTTATTGCTACTTTAGGTTCCTGTGTCAGTGGCTATGATGACACCTCAAGTTATCACTCCCCAGCAAATGCAGCAGATCCTCCAGCAACAAGTGCTCACCCCTCAGCAGCTCCAGGTCCTGCTTCAGCAACAGCAGGCACTCATGCTTCAACAGGTAACTATTAACTTTGCCACCTGATAAGACAAGCACGGTAGCCTCACCTGGGAAGTCACTGATCCACTTCCTGGACCCAATCACTATCCATTCCCCTCACACAATGACAAGTTCTAGTTGCTAAAATTTTAAGAGAAGAGAGAAAAAGCACTGGAAGCTTTGAAATAATGACTTGAAGTTCTGTCTCTTGATAAATAACTGTTTCAGATGTCATCAATGTTTTGTGGTAACAATTTCGGATTGAGTTAAAAATTGGAATTTTTAAGGGACTTCTTAGGTGTCTTAGGTGTTTTAAAGCTCTTGCTATGGCACTGGAAAGGATGCTGGATTTAAAGGCACAGTATTCCCTTTGCTGGTCCTGTCATTTTGTACCTGTGTTACTTGGGGAGCTAGACTTGGAATCAGTGAGATTTGTTTGACTCCTGCTTCAGCTCTTTCCTTAAGATGTTAGACTTTGGGCAGGTCACACCCTTTTAGTCTCTTCTATAAAATGTGAATAATATTTAGCACAGATTATAATGCCCTCACAGGGTTATTGTGAGAATCAGATGAGATATTTGTAAAGCATTTAGCCAACCCAAAAATATTATATGAGTGCTAGCTATTATTATTATTATCATCATCATCATTAGTATTACTTCACTTCCTTGGGCCATAGCTAGAAAAGAGAAATGGGATGAGAGGGAGGAAAATGGCTGATGACTTAGGTCCCTTGGAGGGTGAAAGCTTTGATCCTATTGAAATTTATTCTAGGTGAGAGACTTCTAAATTGGCTATAAGTGGGGGAAAAACTCAAGGCTATGAGCCTATTAAACATTTCCAATATTTATCTTATCAACAAATTCAAATACCCAAATGGGGGAAGTGTGTGTTCTGACATGAGTGAAGCCTCATGGTTCCAGCACATCTGAAGGTGCTGCTTTACAGGAATCCATTCACTTGTGCTGATACTAGAATCTATTCCAGCTTGTCATTTGGCTACTCTACATATAGAGCATTCATTCTTGATGTGTGTTTGAGCCTTGCAGGTCCTACATCAGCAGGACTGTGGTGATGATGGTGGCAGAAGGGGGAACAGGAGGGGGAAGCAGAAAGGCAGAGAGGAGCACCCACATTGTCTGTGCTTGTATTGACCAACACTGAACACAGTCAGGCCTTCTCATTTAGAAAGCATGGATGTGTTTCACAACAGAGATTTACCAGTCTCTCTCAACAAGGGCATCTTCGCTTTGTTGTTACAATCAAAGGTCATTCCTTGGCTTATTTTAATTAGTTTGTGTAGAAAATGGTATGTTTTTCATCAGTTCATTTTGGAGATTACTTTTCAGACGATAATGCCAAGAATAGTCAGTGTGCACTGAATTTATTGTTGAGTTTCAAACTAAAGGTCAGACCATTACAGATAAAAGGATGCTATTTTTCAAATCACAGTTTGTGTATTACACCGAAAGGGACACGGAATTGGCTCCTCCACTTGGTTACTTAGCATCTTTTGCTTTTCTTTGCAGCAGCAGCTTCAAGAGTTTTACAAAAAACAACAGGAACAGTTACAGCTCCAACTTTTACAACAACAACATGCTGGAAAACAGCCTAAAGAGGTACAGACAATACATATTTTACTTTCAAACCACAGATCCCAGAGGACTGTCTAGTGGCTATTAAACTGTCATTCATCTTTTAAATGATTGCACAACTGAGCTGACTGTATCGGGACTCAGCTTTCAGCCTCAGAGTTATTGTCCTGTTTTTTCTCTAATTTTTCTGTGTTCCATTTGCTTGCTGCCACATATTTTACTGCCCTGCTCCACGTTTGCCTTGTTCTGTGAGTATGGGACAAGTGTTGTGAATAGGCTCTTCAATGCTGCTTTTTGGAATGTAACTGTGGGTCCAGATTTCCTTAGTGATATTTAAGTCTTCTCCATTCATGTGGATTATTTAGGGAATTTATGGGGGAGGAAAAGGTGAAACTATATAATACCATCGATGGAGTTTGTGTTTATGAAGCCAGACGTTTGCCATATTGTACATTAAAGAAAATAATTCTCCTTCAGAACCATCTCATTATGAGTTGACAGTCACAGAGTTCAACAAGATGGTCAGATACTCTGGATCTCTGACCATAAAACTCCCACTTTTTTTTTTCTTCTCTAATTTTATGGACACATTCTAAATAATAAGTAGTCAAATCATAAGCCCACTATCCTTCTGAAAAGGAGTAAATATAGGTTAAATATGTTAGGTTAATATATAGGTTAAATATAGGTTAAAATATAGGTTTAAATATAGGTTAAAAATATAGGTTAAATATGTTCAACATTGGTCGCTTTGATATTTTTTCTTAACACATAAATGGTGATGTCCTGAAGTAGAGAACCAACTTTCTCAGCTTTGGTGCAAATCTGAGCATACTGCTATGTTTTTCAGAGTGACAGATTATAGCGCTTTTCTGAACATTATTATTATTATGTTACCTGCTCTTCAAGGTAGTTTTATCATGCTAGATATTTCTTGTTGATGAACAGTCCTTCTGGGGATGGTAGGGGTCGTAATTCGATAACTGGTGTAAATTCCTATTTAATGACTTCTTTGTGCCTCTGAACCATCTTGACTAATTGGGACATTGTTGAATGAGAAAGTACTAGTGTCCATCTTAGATATCATGATCCCTCATGTGAAAGTTGCTGAATTACACTAATTTTCCATATTGAGGATGACTTAATTATTCTCTCTTTCCACTTAGTCCCCCTTCCACCAAATTTGGGAAATCTCCTGTTCCTTGCCAAGTTTTCATCTGGGATTACATTTTTGTTACCTGGATATAAAGCCCCGAAGGCGAAGCTTGTTTTGGGGTGGGGGGATGTGATTCTGGTGGTGGTGGTGCTGGTAGCTTCAGGGAGTTTGGGGGGGGGAGAAGCAGAGGGATGTGGGGAGGAAATGTTATAATGAAAATGCTGACACAACCTTAAGTATAGTGGGTAACGGGTGCTGCTATAATAAAAAGGGAACAGATTAAAAAGTGTCTAAAATGTAAATCTAAAGGACTAACAGTAATTAAAATGGAAATGGCACAGGGAGGGAAGGCATGTAATTGTGAGATATCACTGTGCAGAATGCTCTCAGCTTTGTTTTGCTGGCTGTTTTTCTAATTCAGTAGGGCTTACTCATCAGTGGCAGTTCAATGCGCGTTAATGACTCTGGGATGCAGGCATCACTCTGGACAAAGAAATGATTATTGTGCGGTCAAAAGAAGTTCAAAGACAAGAAGGGAATTTCAGTTTTTTCCTTAGAGATCCACATTCAAGAGCATATAAATTAAGCCAAATGTTAAAAACCACAGTCTGAAAGCTGACTTCAAAGTCACAACTCTCTAATTAATGAACTGCGAGCTTCAGTTTGGACAAGTCGTGGTTTGATGCGCCCATAAATCAACATGACAGGCCTGTTTCACAGTCTCAGACAGTGCTTGTCATTGAGTCACATCAGATGTAAACACAGCAGAAAAAAAGAGGGAATATGAAGGAGGTGCAATTGATCAACAGAATTGGTAAAAACTCACTTTTGAAGCACATTATGCATGATCACAGGAAATGGCTACAGCCTCAAGAGGCTTTCTCCTTCTGCTGTTGCTTTTTTGAATCCGATTTCTAACAGCCTTCAAAAGGGAGAAGAAGAATTCCAGAGCTTCTCCCCTGTGGCTGGCAGGCAATAACCCCCTGTTGTTATTTTGTGCTTCTTGCTTTTCAAAGGCGTCAAAATTTAGTTTTTTAAAGATCTTTAACTCGATATTTGAAGACAAACAATAAAGGGCTGCCACTGTCATTCTTATCAGTTACCAGCGATTGGATTTTTTCTTTCTGTTGCCACTTCTTATTAACCTCTTATTTGGTCTATTAGACATAGTTGGGAATGCACGCCTGCATGCTGGGAGAACATGAAAGTTCAGATGGGCTCTGAGGGCAGATAAAGAAAGTTGAAGGGGAAAGTTACACTGCAGAATGAATGATAAAAGTTAACTCGACTCAATTGCTGTTGTCAGAAAGGAGACCATCCCCAGACAAAGATGAGGGCTTTGAGTTCTGGGGGGAAAAACAATCACACCGTAATTTGGGTTGAAAGAAGGAAAAGTGAGACAATGTGGTGGCATTTCGGTGTCTCTAGACACACTTGGCTTAGTGTGCTCTGACCTGGCCATGGTGTTTGTGTGCAAACTTGAACATAAAGAAGACTTTGGAGCGGGATGTTTTCTCTGCTTGGGTTGTAGGAGGACAAGGAGACCTGCCTCCTTGGAGTGACTCTTTGTTTACTGTACAGATAGATTTGGCAAAAGCCTGTTGCAGTGGTGAATCTCATCCCACATGTCTTTCAGTTAGGTCCATCCTTATTTTCCTTAGTGGAGGGCAAGCTCTTGAAATTATTATTCAGTTGGTGGTCCTTTTGTGCTAGAAATGACAATAGAGTCACATGGTTGCAATTTCATGATGTGGACTGGTGGTTATGATTTTAACAAGGTTTGAATTTGGGTGTCGACAGATGGAACAAGTGTATTAATTTACCAAATTCCCTGGTCATTAGTGGCTTGTAATTTCGTACCTTTGACTTCCACAGCTTCCCTTGTTTTTTTTTTTTTTCCTTTTACGTATTTCTTCAGTAAGAGACTTGACCTTTAACAGAACAATATACCTTTTACTCTCAGTTTTTCAAAAGTTGTAAAGATGTATTTCCAGGCCAAATTTCGGGTCCAGCGTGAGTTTAGGACCCAAGTCTTAACTCAGTGAATACTCTAGGGAGGTAGTGGTGTGGGGGGAAACTGTCCCATTGTAGCTGCTGGCCTAACTGTTCATTAATATTTGACAGGATTGATGTGGAAAATAGGCAGAATTAATTGTAAATCAAGGGAGAAGAAGAATTCCATTTTGTGTAGTTGAGCCTTGGGTGAGTTGATTGTTTGAAAAAGGCCGTTTATCCTCCAGCAGTTATGACAGTTTATGTTAGGCAGTGGGGAGTAACCTAAGAAAAGAAAACAGACCTTTGACAGAAGCTTTAGGGAGGGGATCAAAAATGCAAGTTTTATCAGGATATTTCAGCATTTTAACACTGACTACTGACCTGACAACAGGACTGCACTGGGACCTTTTTTGTATGCATTCAATTGTGAGAAGTAAACAAACTTGCTCGTATCCTGTGTTTGGTAACTGGGTGGGGAGCACAGTTTGGCAACGTGTGTTGCTTTTAAATTCTTTCTTGGACAATGGGCCTTGTATACTTTTATATCCTGGCTTTTCAGATGTACAGAGCTTTCATGAGCCTTTCCTAGGATAGCTGCAGAGACAACAGAGAAGCCATCAGTCATTTTATATAAATAAATAATTTTAGCCATTTAATTTATAAAAGGGTGGGGACTCCCAAAAGGTTATGTTCAATCTAGAGAAAATTGAATCCATTTTTTTTTTTTAATGCTTTTGACTGGGTGGGGAGAGGGGAGGTAGAGGAATGTTAGGAATTAATATCTATTGAAGAAGTGAAAAAATATTTTTTGACATGAATATAACTATCATTGGGTTTTACATTAATATGATAACTTGGAAAAGAGTGAAAACAATTGGATCATTTTATGCATGCTGTTCCTAAAATGAAAACACTGGCTTTTCATTTAAATTTATTTAAATTTTTGTTGTCAGTGTTATAGATTTTGTTTTTTGGAGTGAAACTCAATTAACTTTCCCAGTGGCATGGTAGTAAGTCTGAAATTGGTTGCTAATATGAGAATGATGGCTTTTTACTGTAAAATAAACTACTTGGGGATTAAAAGGAAAACAACATTTTCTTCTTTCTTTGAACGTTCAGTTAGAAGGATTTAAAACATATATTCTATTTTATGTATATGCCAGATAAGACTGGAAGTTAGGTCAAGTGGGATATAATTATTCTCCAAGGTATAATTATTAAGCAAGGTCATATAAGAACCAAAAGGGTTGATAGTCCCTTAAAATCTTTCAGGAGCACATATAAAATATGATCTTTATGATATTTTAAAATAATAATCATTAGGAGAGTTAAGTGTATCTCTTTCTTTACCTGTCTCTTTTGACTGCAGTTGATGAAGGGTTAATTTTCTTTCCATAATTGTTATCCATAATGTGGATAAGACCTCCACCTTAGTATGATTCCTAGCAGATTAGGGATATTAGATAATTTCCTTCTATTTATTGTACTCCTGCACTGTATTATCTTTCTATCACTCAGATAATTACTAAGGAAATCTACATTAATTTTTTTTCTTTTCTTTTTTTTTTTTTTTTTTTTTTTAAATTTTTGGCTAGCACAGGGAGTGCCTAAATGCTGGCGTGGTGTATTGATGTTTTACACAACAGAAGTTTTTCGTCATTAGTACAATAAGCAAAAAGATATTTATCATAATGTAAAGCCTTCCATGTGGTTTTTAGAGAACAAAGAAGGAAAAAAAAAAATCCACGATGAGCAACAAACCTAGGGGCTTTCTTAACTAAACAGAAATTGGGGGATATGAAGCTGAGAGTACTGTACATATCATACTCACATTCAAGTAAGATGTTGTTTGCTAAATTATGAATGTGTGTAATTAAAATCTAGTGGCTGTTTCTATGAAAGATTTACAATGTTATTTCATCGTTTGTCATGGCTAATTAACAATATTAGATGAAGTTTTTCTTCTTCAAAGGTCTGATTTTTTCTCATTTATTTATGTCAGAAGTGATAAACAGAGTAGTTAAAAGCTTCTGCTGGTGGAGGAGGGAGTAGAGCAGTGTGTTCCTTTACACCTCAAAGGTTCAGGGTTCAAATCCCTCTGGAGGAGACTAACTCAAATCCTATTTATAATGAGAACAATTAAAATGTTCAAAGTCTTAGGAGCTGAAGTCTGAAATGAAAGATCTAGATTTTCAAGATGTTGAAAAAAGTAGCCCTGATGGACTAATGATTGATTGTCAAGTGAGATGTGACACAGGTAATAAATTAACCTAATCAGGCTCCTTTAATGGATAAACTATTCTGTGGGTTTTCAACAGAGCATGTGACACTGAGTTCTTTATTTCATAATATTCGATGATGTTGAGAAGCTCAAAAACTTCATACTTCTGCCTATCCTTGGGAAAGACCTACCTAATTCCACCCCTCCCCCCATTTCTGGTTTCTTGCAGCCACAGCAACAGCAGGTGGCAGCTACCCAGCAGTTGGCCTTTCAACAACAGCTCTTACAGATGCAACAGTTACAGCAACAACACCTCCTGTCCTTGCAACGTCAGGGTCTGCTAACCATTCAGCCTGGACAGCCTGCCCTTCCCCTCCAACCTCTTGCCCAAGGTACGTGTTAAGTTCTGAAGAAGGGGATCAGATCAGCCTCAGGTATGATGAGGAATTCATCACTCAAGAACCTGTTCATCAAGTCCAAGATTTTCCTCTTACAAAGAAAGGCAATCCCCTTCTGTGGGGAACTTGGGGAGTGGGATCATGGTAGATAGAGGATGTGACTTAAAGCTTAAAGAGTCAAATGATTAGCTTAGAATTTCACATTGCATAGATTCATGGTGTGTTAATCCAATAGAAGGATATGTTTAAATAGAAAAAACTAATTTTTCTTTTGTTGTTTCAACATTATTTTTTAAAACATTCTTCATTTCATAACTTGCCCAAACTCAATCCTCTGTTTTATTTTACAAACAGTATTTAATATTCAAGACAATAACTAGAAAAACTCTAATGTAAGATTGTTCTTAGAATGGTTTAATCCTAATTCATGACTTTTGAATACCATGCATTTCTCATAATAGTTAACGTCCTTCAATTTAACTTTGTGAAATGTTAGGATTCAAGAAAGGACAACAAAGTTTTGTGGAACTGGGTTAATTACATTTGAGAACCTCTGTTGGTCTACATTTTATTCTAAGGTCTTTGGATGTGGAGTTTGAATGGGAAATGGAGCAGTTTTCAGGGAGTCATGTTGGCTTGAGTGATTAGTCTAACAGGATAGATTATTCACAACTCAAAAAAGCTCTCCCCTCTGTCTTCTTTTGTGGGTTATCCTTCTCCCTATCCCTCATTAGATTGTAAGCTCCTTGAGGTGGGGCCTATTTTTCTTTTTATTAATATACCTCTAGTGCTTAACACATTGCCTGACACATAGTAGGTATTTACTAATATTTGTTGGATTCTATTAATCCAGATCAAAGCAAATTTAAGCTTTCTCCTCACTGATTCAACCATTTCACCCTCCTCTTCTTGTATGTGTATTTATATATTGTCTTACAGAATGATAAGTTAAAGACATTTGGAAATAGTACCAAATTATCTTCAGAAGTTAGGTTGCCAGAAAATAGGAAAGTTTCAGTGTGCATGCTGCTTTGAGAATGGGGGATGGATTCACAAAGTTTCATCTCCAGTGGACTCAGGGAGGGATCCTGGTAGGGGAATCTCTTCTGGACACTTTTGGCCACACCCTTTTTCAATCTGTCTCTTTTCTAACTTTGAAATCCTAGCCTTTTCTCCATTTTCCGAAACCCTTTCTTCCTCAAACTCCTCACTCCTTATTTATACATCAATGGCTCAAATGCTTGATATTTAATCAGCACCCCCTGCATTGCTGTCAAAATAGAAGATTTGGTAACTGAGCAATACAAAAGGAAATGAAAGGGCACATAGGCTAATGTGCCTTGGGCTGGCAAAATGTTAAAACGTGCTTTAATTACACCTTCAGGTTTATTGTTGGAAACATCACAGGCTGTTCTTACACACCCACTGGACTCAAGCTTCACCCTTTCTCATTTTTTCCCACAGCTCCTACACTATTAAGTTTGCTCACTAAGGTTCATTGTTAGAGTACATCAGTTAAGCTGTCCAAAAGAGGCCAATTGGGCAGTGACAAGACACGCTCGTGTAATGTGAAAGAAATGAATGTGGTGATGCATGAAGTGTAATCTGTGCGGTAACACATCAGAGACACCAGTAGGTAATTCGGCAGTCATGGCATTGATTGATATGCTTAGCAGTCTGGGAGAACTATTAGCCCCTACAACATGAGGAAAAAGCATATTTAAAACCTAAGGGGTGCCTCTGAGTGTGCCCGAGATCACATAAACATAAACAGAGGTGCTTCTGGGGTCAGGCCCTTGCAGGGAAATGAACTGAGTGTGGTTGACAACCCATGGGAAAGTAGGGGCACTTTCTCATTTGGACCTCACCCCCTACCCCTTTTTCTTGAAGTACCTTGAGGATTCAGGCCTGTTGGATGACAACATGATTTTTTTTTATCAGAGAGATGATGGCTTAAAACTGATGTCATTATGAGGTTTAAATCAACTTTCTGCTTGCTTGAACATGGTCACCTGGGTATGGACGTACAAGGACAAAAAAAGGTTGATCAACTCTGTTTGTCTTTGAGCCGGTGATACCTGGGGTTGTGAAATTGAGTTCCATGAACAGTAATCTGTCAACTGTCCCCACAACATACATTTTTTAAACCTGTGCCTGCATTTTCTTTTATAATGAAGAGGACCAGTTGTCCTGGAGAGAAAAAAAAATGGGGGGGGGGGGAATAAAGAGCTGAGACCATGCATTAAAATCATTGGCGATGTATAGTTAGAAACAAAACGAAGATGTTTTTACTTTAGGATTACCAGTTTTCTGTGTACCCCAAATATGTTAAAAATCAATTTAAAGGGATCTCCAAAAGGACAGAGTATGAGCTAGGTAATCTTTGAAGCCATTTTATAGTAAATGGCTCTAGGAGATGAGTGATGGCCTTCTTTCTCTATTGCAAAATGGACAGGTTTTCTTTTAAAATTACATTTGCAACTCTCCTCTACCTTAAATAATTAGCATATCACTGTTGTTTTGCATTGTAGTTACTCTGATTCCTAAAGGGCAGGACTATTTTTTTTTATCCTCACTTCAAATTCAGTAATATTCTGACCTTCTAATTTTTGAAGTGTGAAGCGTAGATAGGCAAATTATACACTTTATTGTGTACCTGTTAATGGATTTCTTTAACTTGGTACTATTATTCTTCTACATCATTTTGGAGGAAATGCTTAGTTTCTGGAAATTTGATATCCATTTAGTCTGATCAGTGACTAGTTTTTCTTTCAACTGTCTTAGTGCTATCAGGATATCTTGACTGTCAAATGAGCATCTTTTGATGTATTCATTGAACCAGAAGCTTAATGTTATTTTCTAATTATAGCAGCCATGGAGATCACTGCTTTGACTACCCCCAAGCATGTCTGATGTCACTTGTTAAATTATGACATCAGATTCTTACCTTATGGAAGAGGATACTATAATTAAAATAACTGTTATTTTTGAAATTTGGCCAGGAAAAAGTATTGATATAATTTCTTTAATTCAACTTTTCTAAGTTCCTCAGTTGAAAGATGGACACACACACACACACACACATTCATTTTTTCTCTCTCTCTCTCTCTCTCTGAACCTGAGTTAATGTTGCAATAGGTCACCCCGGGGAGAAGGATCTTAGTTGCAGAGCTGATAGTGATACAATGTGTTTTAGTCTTCATTTGCTAGGTCAATATGGAGGGAGTGGCAGGAGAGTTTTACAAGCCTTGCCTCTCTGTTCAGAAGAAATACAGATAACAGTGAATGAATAGAATTTTCTCCAGGTGAAAGAAAATAACCCTAAATCAAGTAGTTTATCATTTGAAAAATGGGAAACTTATCCTTTTTATATTTGTTTATTCCTAAACAATAAAAGAGGTGTTGACTTATGTAGTTTCATATTAATTCCGTATTATCAACAGAGGAGTCTATTCACTATTGTTTCAATTGAGTAAACAGCAGTGTAAGGGTCAGTGGTATTCACAGGTAATTGTTAGTGTGCAGACAGTCCTGTCAAGCATGTTCGCTAAAAATACATCCCTACATCCCACACTGTCACTTTGCAAGGTGTTTGAAAATAATAGCCCAGATGCAGCAAAACAGGACAGAGGATTGGGTAGTGACCTTTCTCTTTGTTTAATTTGCCTTGGAGGTTTAATTTCAGGGGACAAGTAATAATTGAATATGTCTAATAACTAAATGCTCATTTGGGACAAAATCCATCAAAATATAATTGGCATTTGATTTTTATGAAAGAAAGATGACTTAGCTTTAAAAGGGTAGATATGTTCTAGGAATATCTGATCACTTAATGGAGAAATTGAAGCTTCCTTTTTAATATATATTAATTGCAAATACTTAAGCATTTTCGCATTTTTGTGGAGAATAGTTACCAGATACCAACTGTTTTTGTTAATGCCACTCTCAGAAAGGCGGGGAAGGTTATTGGTCTGCTGTGCAATAATTTACTCCTCTTTGATATGCAAACGATCCACGGTGAATATAAAAAAATCCTATCAGACTCATTTCACAGTTCTTAACCACTTAGATTCTCTGGAGTCTATCGCCTCATTAGACCTGAGCTCTCCAAAGCTAGCATAATTAAAATCTTTAACAGTTTAGCAAAGTAAAGATGTTTGGCTGATCACGTTGAGATGATTATCTATCTATTGTATTCTAAATGACAAAAATAAATTAAATTTAGACCTTGGCATTTTTTATTATGTGTTTCAAATGAATATAATGCATACAGCCTTCTCCTTTAATTCAATACCTTAGGTTGGTTAAGATACATGCCAGTTTCAACTGCTTTTATAGATTCAGAAAATGGCAGATTTCCTAGAATGGCTGTGTTACAATTGATTGAAACAATGAACAGTGATCCAAAACACCTGGAAATGGAGTTCTGCCACAGGCCCGCCTTGAAACATGCAGGAGTTCCATTTTTAGGTATCCTTTCCAGGGACGTTGTCATCCTGCAGTTGCCCTTGTAAATATTTTTCTCCAGAATGCTTCCTAACATGAAGTGTGTCTTATTTATGTGGGATTGGGGAATTTGGTTCAGTAGAGAAGTGTCATCTGATTAAAGGTTAGGTCATCCAAAATGGTGAGCATGACATATGTATAATGTCTCTACTTCTCGCTGGGAAATTCAAGTTTACACTCAACATATGTGTCTTAAAACCTCTGTCCACTTTGACCCCTTTAGAAAACAACAATTTTTTTTTTATTACCCAGAGCTTATTTAATATTTTCATTTTACTCTTGAATGGCTCATTAGCATTGATCTAAGAAATGACAGTAATAATAGTGTTACTTGTATAAAAAGTTATACAGTTTTTCAGTAGACACATCCATCAATTAAGTGAGCAGTCCTAGAAACCAAAATTAATGAGGAAGATAGGTGTGTTAATGAAATAATCATAGTATAATCAATTTGACTGTTAAAATTTGAAAAGCATTTCAGGAAGACAATATGAATTCATAATTTATGTCTAAAAATGATTAATAAAAACTATATTTAATAACAAAGCTATTTGTCATCATTTAAGGCTCAAGCACAAAAAATTAGTCATGTTGTGGTTCATGTTGTCATAATACCATAGTTGAATAATTTTATTTTGAGTCCTTTCTTGTGTCTTAAAATAAGATACTAGTTATTCACTTTAGCCAAAGTAGTGAAACAAAAGTTTGGATGGAGTCTCATAGGATACTAGATTTCAGACTAGGAGGAACCTTAGAAGGCATACAGGCCAAGTGTCATAAGAAAATCATAGCCACACTGATGATGGAAAAAGCGTTTGGCTCCAAGTGGTGAGTTTCTAGTCCCAATTCTGCTCCGTTGAGTGACCTCATTCACACGAGCTCTTTCTTTGGCTTGGTCTCAATTCTGATCTGTTCAGTGATCGGGTTGTCCCAGACGTCCACAGCCCCTTGTCTCTCCCGACATACTGTGAGGACCCGATTTTAAAATTGCCTTTGTAGCTGTGGATCGACGAGAATCCCATGTTAGAGGCCGAGTGATTTTAACAGTAAAGTATGAAGTCTTTAACGGGCGCACGCACTCAAAAGAAAAAAACCTAACACTGGGCTTTGTTTACTGACTCTTTGATTTAATTACTGTTTGAAGAGGACGGAATTAGCTGTTAATTGATTTAATTATCCAATTTGTTTGTTTCAGGCATGATTCCAGCCGAACTGCAGCAGCTCTGGAAAGAAGTGACAAGCTCGCATCCAGCGGAAGAAACCCCGAGCAACAACCATAGCAGCTTGGATCTGTCTTCCACATGTGTCACCACCTCTTCTGCACCTTCCAAGACCTCCTTAATAATGAACCCCCATGCCTCCACAAATGGACAGCTAGCACCAGTCCATACTCCTAAAAGAGAAAGGTAGGAACTGAGGCTTGGCTGTACCATGGTCCTATATTCAATAAGCAGCTCTTTGGGGGGGAAGGGGAAGAGTTTAAAATACCTCTTTATATCTCACTGATCTCTAATTGGATTCATGTGATGCGAATGTCCATATAATGACTTAAGAATTTATTCAATATAGACTGTGGTGTGAAGCATCTAATTATTTTCACTTCTTCAACATGGAATTAGTGCTAATGTAGACATACCCCAGAGCTTATGGCAAGGAACCACAAGATGCTTTTTTCCTCATTACCTTGCTGTTGTTCAAGCCCCCTCTTTCTACCAGTTGTTTCAGCAGGATATTTTGTGGTCCTTTCTTCATTTTTCTTGTGAAGGGAATGGGCAAATGCAGCCAGACTGGGCTGCAAATGCAGTGAATGGTCTTGTTGGAGATTAGGGCCTTGTCTGGTCATTTCTCATGATTTGATACCTTAACTATCAAATTGATGAGTGAAGCTACCGTCCAAAGTTCCAAAGAAGGTAAAAAAAAAAAAAAATGGAAGGAGAGAAAGGAAGGAGAGAGAACAGTTTTATGGATTTTAGTTTCTGTTAGCTTATAAACCTTTTATATATTATTCAAAATACCATTAAATATCATTAAAGCATTTTAAAATCAATTTAAATGTTTCATTACTACCATTTTTGTTGTTGAAAATGTTGAAAGTTTACATTTAAAAACACATTGCATTCAATTCATCAGACATTGACTTAATTAAGGCCCTACCATATATACATATATAAGGTGTACTATACTAAACAAAGAAGAGAAAGAGAAAGGGAGGAAGACATTATAACCCTTCTCTTGAAATCACTATTTACAATTAAGCAGGAAAACACAAGATACAAAATTGGAAGGGAAAAACCAAACATTTCAAAATACTTTGAAATTCAGAATATAATTATCCATCCAAAAAACATTATTAATTAGATTTGATAAGTCCTTCAAATGAAAGGTGTGCATATTTATATCTAGTAACACTCATGCTGTAAGCATTTATTAAGCATGTACTGCATGCCCAAATACTTTTAAAAGCTTGCTGTTGAAATGCATGATATATCTGTAATCAATTGACAAAAATGTCTTATGCACCCAATAGTGTGTACTTTATGCATAGAAATGATTTTCTTTTCAGATCTTTATGCTTGCAGATACTTTGTATCACTTTCATATTTATGTCTGAAAAAAGTTTCTGAATAGAATGTAAACTTCTTGAGGACAGGGATTTTTGTCTTCCCATTTTGTCTCCTTCCTGCTTTTCTTAGTGACTGGCACATAGTAGGAATTGAATAAGTGCATTTTGAATTTAAATATTTTTAAATTATCTTTTTGTTGTTGCTTCTTATATAGGCATGTCTTTTAATTTTTTTTTTATTGTTCCTTTTAAAGTTTCATTATTTTATCAAGTAACAACATTTATTGAAACCACAGACTTTTTTCTTTCTTTCTTTTTTTGGACCACTTTATAAGTACAGAGAATGATTTTTTTTTAAACAGCATTTATATATATATATATATATATATATATATATATATATATTGCATTGTATATTTCATATTATAAATTAGTACCCTTGGTAACAAGTTTGCAGTGATATGTGATACAAATATTTTCTTCAAAAAACTGACACACTTTTATTAGATGGTTTTAAAATTGGTACAGCAATAGGAAGCAAATGATTTAAATAGTTGCTAAGCTTATTAGCTTGAAAGTGGTTTGGAGTATAGAATAGGATAAAGGCAGTGTTAAATAGGAACCATTGGATGAATTCAAGTTTCTGTTGATGTCAAGGGAAGGTAGACATATTTTTACATCTAAAAGTCAAGCTTCACTCTTTCTTCCTGTATCTGTTTATGTTGCCTTTTGTTGTAATATTTTCAGAAAGGAAAACTTCAGATAGCATAAAATAAAAGGTTCTAGATTTAGCCTTGCCTTTCCTTTCTTTGATGTACTAAGGCTTATACCATCCATTTAGTAGAGAGTGATTGAATTACATCTTTATCCATAAGTAGAGCAGGAGACTATACAGCAAAGAATGCCCACTGATGCACTTAAGGTTTTTGTTGCAGGCCTGTCGGCCCTTGTGGTGCCTGCCTACATTTCGTATGACACACAAGCCTCTTCTTGTTTAGATGCATTGCATTTAGTTTCACGCTAAAAGGATATATATCTGTAGTTGGTATAGGAGAGTGGTAGATTAGCAATGAAGAAAATGGGAAAAGAATAGCCCCCTTTTATGTCTCAAGGTGCATTTAAGAGTAAATGGATCCACGGCAGAGGCAGAGTAATTCCAGGAGCTGAAAGTTGGTGTGATTCTGTAATGTTCATTTGGATCCTCAGAAGTTAAGCTGAATGTGTCAATATTCTGAAGATACAGCATGATGCGGGGGAGGAGAAGGAGGAAGGGAAGGGATATTTTAATGAAAAATATTCATTTTGACATTGTAGTTTTACAGGGAATGAAATTGGGCAAGGGAAAGAAAGGGGAACCTAAAAGAGAGAAAGGAAACATTTTGTAAATTACAAAATACTGGGCAAGATTCGTGGACTTAATATAACTGTCGGGTCACTAGTCAGCTATTTCCATCTACTTTTTTTTTTTTTAAATACTCCATTCATTCCTGAGACTATCTGGTAGCAGAGTTAATGGTGAGTTAGGCCAGACAGCAAGAAGACATGAATGCAGATCCTGCTTCTTAACCAAGTCATTTCATGTCTTTGAATCTCAGCTTGACCATCTAGTCACTGAAATTGAGAATGACATTTTGGGGCAATATTATTGATTACTAACTAATAATCCAATACTTGTATATCTTGGGGAATTTAAACAAAGCATCAAAGTTTTGACACTGAACAAAGGGTTTTAAAACTGATTTGGTGGTGATGTATAATGTTATCTTTTTCATTCAGAATTGAGGAGCAGTAGTTTTTTTTTTTTTTTTTTCACTTAGGTTGTCTCTATTTTTGAAGGTTTCTTCCCTGCTCCTCAATTTGTTTGCACCTCTTATTTAGTGGATATTTCATCATTTGGAAATCTCTTTGAGTTTTGATTTAACCCATTTCTTGAAAGCCCCTTGCACAAGCCCTTTCTCTCCATTTTCCTAAACAATAGGACAAGGGGTGGGCTATGGAGTTGGTCGCATGGGCTATGGAGTGGGTCACACGTCTCATTTAAGTAGCACTAGCTCATAATCTACAGATGCCCAACTTGGAAAATTCCCTTTCCCAAGACTTCTCATCCTGTGCTTTCTTGAGCTTTTTGTAAGTAGGGGTGGAAACATCAGCAGTGGCGGCAGCAGCAGCAGCTCTGGGGTTTGGTGCACAGCAATCTGTTAAGGAGATAAATAATCTGCTTTGGCGTGACACTCCTACTCTCCTCTTTAATTTGTCTTACACAAGGAAAATTATAATTAAATCATTCAGGGTAAACCCTTGAGTGTAGAGGAGGGGAAAAAAAAAACACATACACATACACTTTGGTAAAGATTGCCAATAGAGACCAACTTCCCTGTTGTGCTTCGCAGAGACATTGATCAATATTCAGCACTTTTAAAGGATGAACATTTCATATGATTTGTGAGGCAGATGCCAAAGCTCAAATCAAGGCTTGTTAAGATCCTTTCCTCATGTAATCACAGGCATTCAGCATCATTAGAATTCAGCACTAACTCTCTTGTTTCATGCTCCGATTTTACTCAGACAATTCGGTAATGTTTATGGTGCTGATTAGGCATAAATTCACTCAGTGCAATAAATGTACTTCAGTTGTCAGTACCCGGAAAAAAAAGAGTTTTCACATTCAGGAAACAGAATCAAAAAGGGCCATTGCCAACTCCTCTTTATCTTGCCGATGTTTTATGCTGCAATATAAGTGGTTTTTGCAGTGATTGACATATTTACCATGATACTTTCAGACATAAAACATCATTTTAAAATTTGCCCATTATCATATTTTAGAAATTCCAAATTCAGGAATTTACGTAAATAAAGTCAACATACTGCAAAGGGAATGGCATAAAAATGTTAAGGCTGGTCTGGTTCTTGTGATTTTCTTGTCTCAAAGTTGATACATAATTGTAAAAAGCAGTCATTTGTAACATCATATTATACAACCACCACCAAAACAACAATATTGCCTATAAGTTTAAAGAATAGCATTCAAAATTTCAGTAGAAACTAGTTTATGATGAATCAAAGCAGGCACTCTACTTGCCTGTGTGAAAAGGACAAAGGTTTCTTCCATTAAAATTAAAAATAAAACTTAGATTACTTACTATGTACCTATTCATTAGGTTCTTCAAAATGGACATAACTCACAGAAGATAAATCACTTAAATTTTAAAATAGTATTAGTATGTATGCAGGAGTACACACACATACATACATATACACACACACAGAGTGAAATAATTGAATGGGAGAGAGAGAAAGGATACTCCTTTAATTGTACTCCTGTCTTGCTCAGTAACCTTCCATTTCTTCATTTAAAGATTAAATGCTCTTTATTTTAGGTGATTGCTGTGTAGCTCTTTATGTCTAGTAGTTTTTCCAGTTATTCCCACTCTTTTGCTATTTTACTAACCTTTTTGTGGTTCTGAATATTTTTTAATTAGTTACCTTATTTCCTTAGGAAAAAAAAAATTGTCCTATTTTCCTTAAGCTTTTGATGAAAAAAAAAATGTTTTTTAAACCTTGTAATGCCAGTGATTGTGGTACCTTATTTCCCAGTGCAACATTACTTTCTCAGGGATGGGTGACTCAAGCAAAGCACTTTACTCTATGAGGTCTAACCTGCCTCCTGCCCAATTACAATGTCTTCCCTTTGTGTTCTAACCCTCTTTTCTACTTGCCATCGTGCTGATTGGTGCCTCACTGCTGTTTTCCACTTGGCTGCTGACTTCAAGGATTCCTTGACAATAACCTCTCAATCCCTTTGCTTGGTCAGGGCTTCATGGCTCTTTCATTTAATTCACATTCTCTATTTGTTGCCTCCAGACATACATTTGACTAGATCAGAATGCATTCTCTGTTTACTGGGCTGACCATTTTCAAAATCCAAGTCATTTTTGAATATGGTTGTGATATTTACCACTTGACTAAATTCTGTTCTGATGAGTAAAATCCTGACAGTTTTGGGTAGGGTTTACAGTAGGAATTTAAAATCCAAGACTTGTTTCCAGTGGGGAAGAAGATGAGAGGTGAGCAGTAGACTAATAAGCCAGCCAGCTAAAATATCTATTTCCCTTGACTCTTAATTCACATCTTAACTGGTATTCCTGATATAGCTCTAATTAAGAGCTTTTAAAAATATGCCCATTCCAGTTTCCTGATTACTAGGTTGACCATTAGGAAAAGATATAGAGAGCCAAAGCATGTAAACCATAGCATATATCCCGAAGGTTAAGCCTCCCATAAGTGATGATTTCAGTTGCTTCACAAAGCTCTATGTTAAGTGACTCATTTATCCCCCCACATCCCATATGGTTGCAAATGTTTCTAATGGACAGCCTTGAGTTGCTCAGGCCACTTAGATGTACTGACTCTTCTACCTTTATTAGGTGTTTCTCTAAGTACAGTGGAAAGATGATTGACTTTGGAGTTATTGGACTGGGGTTCATAACCTACCTGTAACATTTACTATCTGTTCAGTTTGGGGGAAAATAGTTAATCTCTCTTGGGTCTGTTTCTTTATCTTTAAAATCAGGAGATTGAGCTAGATAGTTTCTGAGGTCCTTTTCATCTCTTGATCTAAAATTCTATGAAGATTTTCCTTCATTTAATCAGAATTGTTTTGAGTATTTTTCCATCAGTATTTTGTAAAGATCTCTCTCTCTCTCTCTCTCTCTCTCTCTCTCTCTCTCTCTCTCTCACATACACACACACATGCACGCACATATACACTTAGATGTATATGTACTCTTATCTATGTGTAAAATTTATTAAAATATTTTCAAAGGTCTTTAAATGACGACAGCTTGTTAGACCTGAAGAATCCCAAGAAATTATCAGACATTTTGCTACTTTTGAGGGATAATGGATTTCTTACTCTCACCGGAAGCATTTTTAAGATTTTAGGAATAAGTTCATTGAACTTTGCCAGTCATATACCTGAGGTTTTCTTCCTGTTATACATTGTTTTGGATGTTTGAATAGTTAGTGAAGTATTTACATTTGCCATAAAAGCACACATTTAGATGGATATTCTGGAATGTTAAGAGAAATTGCTTAGTCTGGTGATTAAAAAATTATCTTGGAGCCAGGAACTTAGAATCTGGTTTCAGACGCTATTTCTGATACAACATATCTGTTTGACTCTGGACATAGCCTTTTGGACAGCTTTTTGAAGCTGATAAATTAGGAACCAGTTACAAAACTGCATGAGAAAAGGGAGAGGAGTTCCCTACATCAGTGAAATCAGAGGTATAGGGAGAGTTTTAGCTGGATGTTGGGGTGTATCAACACAAAGATGGATAGATAAAAAAAGAATGATAGATAATGTATACATGGATCTATGCAGAGATACATAAGCATTTAAGTATCTCCCAGTATTGATACGTAGTCTTTCATTGCCAGGGATTTGTTTATAGAAAGTATCACAAGTATCTACTTTAAAAGGAGAATGAAATAGTTTGTGTATTTCATGGCATAGCCTCTGATCTTCCCCACTTCCTTCAATATATTTGGTACTACTTTGTGAATAATAAAAGCCATTGTGTTCTGTTACAGTGTAAGCATTTTTTTTTTTTTTTTTTGAGTATGGTTTTAGTTTGTTTGTGGGGCAGGGGGAAATGTTATTTTGGTTTTTTTTTTTTTTTTTTTTTTTTTTTTTTTTTTACATCCTCATTGATAGAACATGAGGCAATCCCAAACTCTCTAGTTGCTGCTTTCTTGCAAAATAACTGATTGGTGACAGTATTGCCTGAAGAGTCAGTATTTACCCACACGACTCTTTTAAGTGCCACCTGCCATTGTTGCTCCCCACCTGATCTCCTCATCTTCCTGCCAACCAACAATCCTGAATCTTTTTTCTTGGTCCAGTTGTATCTTTTAGAAATAACAGTTGGAAGGTCGAGTTGAATAGTTGGTATAAAGATGTCCCCTTGGTTTGTATGGACTCTATGGAACATTTAGAGGGAAGCAAAAGTAGGAATAGAGTAGAGAGCTACAGAGTATGACCATGGTATGCATACCATGATAGCTTCAGTAATTAAGCCATGAACACTGATTATACTTACTTCACATAGCTCTGTGTAAAGTGACGTGACTATCTTCCCTAATTTAATATGGTGGCAAATATTACAAAATCATGGATTGTTAGATGAGTAAAAAGGGATTACCCAGTCTAACCTCCTTATTCTACAGATGAGGAAACTGAGGCACAAATTGGTAAAATGACTTGCTCAAGGTGGTAGCATGTGGTGAGTTGCCAATCTCAGATTTGTGTTATTTCAAACTCTGAATTATTTTCACTAGACTAATTGACCTCTCAGAGCATCCAGAGTCTAATTAAGTGTCCTCACCAAACATGAAAGCTGATATAAATTATTACCATGTTTTTAATTTAATTAAAATATTGGATTTTGTCATAACTCTTTGCTATTGTGTGCTATCAATTACTGCTGGTGCCCTTGGATGGGTGAGAAGACTCTTTGGGGGACTAAATGTAGTGCTAAGTTCTCTTCTGTCACTCAGACATTCAGGGAATATAGAAGACTATCTTTAGATATTGGACTCTGGAAAGAGAAGTTTACTGGTTTTCTTGTCTTTGGTTGCTGAATGATAAAAATCAGCCACTATTGTTCAGCAGCTGTCATAGTGTCACATATAAAATGCTGAGTGCCATTTAAAGGTAACATACTGTTGTTAGACTCTCGTGTTTTCTGATTTATTGTGTTTTAATGACTAAAAAAAGCTTTTCTATAAAAAGAACATAATTTATACTACATGGTAACATTCGTTTTCCAAACGGTATCTGCATTTATTTTTAAACTTTCTTAGATTCTTTTGTAAGAACATTTTTCCCCTTGTGCCTGATTTCCCCCTTGACAAAATGATTTAGAACTACATCTCTCCTTTTACCCTGTATTGCAGAATTCTTTTTCTGATGAATTTTGAGACCCTTGCCTTTTTGTTTTATTTTGTTTGCCCTGCCAAAACACCTTAGATGGGAGATCCTGCCTTCCTGTGTTTGGAGGACTGTCTCCTCAGTCTTTACCAGCTTAAAGGCCTGGGGTGCGGGGGTTTTGAAAACTCTCGGTCCTTCATTAACTGTGGGGGCAGAGAGAGGGTCGAGAACTTATTGTAAATCTGAAGCAGTTAAGAGAAATGTGGAGGCTGCCTGAATGGAAATCTTAGCTTGCACCTGTCTCCTGGGACTGGCAGAGATGCCCCCCTCCTTCGTTTTTGCTCGACAGCATGGTTCTCTTGGTTTCTCCATGGAAGCAAGCTACCACTCATTTGGGTAATGCAAATGATGGTGTTCCATGTGTATAGTCTTCTTAAAGTTCTTTTTTCTCCTTTTGTAATCAGTCAAGGCCTAAGTATATTATAAAGTATATTCTCCTCATTAAAACAATGGTGTAAGCTCACAAAGGGAAATTGTTCCTATGTGTTCCAGCTTGTCATTCCAAGCTGTGTGAATAAAGAAGATAACTATTCCGTTGGGAAACTATTTCAGGAATTGAGCAACAGATATGCTAGCCAGAGAATTCTCTTAACTGTGATTTTCCTTTTGTGTGTACTCAAAAATAACATCCTGATGGGTCCTTAAATGCCATTTCATGTACAGAGCACAATTTCCACAGCACAGGTGGTGCTAATATAGGACAGTCCCCCAGGCACTTGTCGCCAAGAGTTGTACAGCTTGTTCAGTGTCTGCATCCATATGGCGAGCTGTCCCATTCATAGAGAGACATTGTAGTGGTGCCTGTGGGTGCTGTGGTCAATGTAGTGTACAAAGGAGATTTTAACTCTCAGCAGCCTATGTAATGCACTTTGTTTTATTGGAGATTTGTGTTATACCCTTAAAAAAAAAAAAAAAGCATCAATTCAGAGGAAATGCCAGAAGAATCTTTCTGGTTTATTCTCTCCCTACCCCTTTTTCATTTTTAGTTGCACATAGTTACCTCAGCAGGTGTAATTCTTCAGCATAAAAACTTATTTATTAAACTATATGACCCTTTTTGAGTTGGTTAAAAATTAAGACACTCTGAATTTAAGAAATGCCTGTCATTTACAGTTTTACTGTACTCTTTTTTTTTTTGAAGTTGTGATATTTTTTCCCTCTTCTTTTACAAAGAAAATTGTACAGTCAGCTGAACAATAGGGACCCAGGTTTTTATGGATACTTTTTCAGGTGCTCCTCTCCACCCCTACCTTCACCCCTCCAAATACTCCCAGAATCAGTTTGTCATCAGTTTTTACAAGTCTCTCTTTGTATCTTGAAATCTGAGAGTAAAGCATTCCCCAGAGGGGGGAGAATTGCAAAGGGAGAATCAAGTGAACAAGATTTCCCCCTGGACGATGGAGAAAACAGGCAGATTTTTCAAGGCACTTCCAAAAATTCAGCAGAAAGCAAAATTGTCCAGTCCACGATTTATAAAACAAAATGTTGTTCCGCTTTTGTGTGACTATTTGTGTTCTTGTTTCATAGACAAACAGACACCATAGCAACAGTGACACATGATATTTATACTACCTGCAAGACATAACACTTCCCTAAACAAATAAAAAGCTCACTTTTTGACCTTCACGTTGCAATCCTGCTTAGAGTCCAAGCTCACCGAGGCTCTGGCCTTTTTTGGTTATTCCTTAGCTGCTTTCTTTGCATCTTCCACATCTGTTGGAAATGTTGCAGAGAATCTGAAAGTGTTTTGTGACACAAGAAATTTTTACCTGTGCTGAGGCAACTGCCTACCAAAGGTCGTCTTGTTTCTCTCCCAGAATTCTGGTTGAATATTCTAGCAGGTTGATATTCAGCATAAATACTTGTGATCATGCGATGAAGAACTCCAAGTCTAAAAGTTGCCTGCTTTTATAACTCAAGTTCTGTATTTTAGTACATGTGATCCCCTATATTCTACTTACATTTTCCCCTATGAATCACATTTATGACAACAAGATGTCTCATGTTAAAGATCAGTGCGAGAAATAAATGGCAGTGTACTTTAATTAGAAGAAAAAATTGACACCAAGATGCTGGAATAATCCAGTGTCATTTGAATAAATTAGAGGATTGTAAAGACAGAAATAAGATGAAATTTAGCAAGGGTAAATGGAAAGTTCTCCACAGAAGAAAAGAGTTTTCCAAAGTGCACCCTTCTCCAACTCAGCTAGTTGGGCCACCAGTCAAGGTACTTGGACGCTTCAGAAAATGAAGATCGATGTGAATTTGTAAAGCCAATTTAAAAACAAAATCTGTTAATTGAATAAAACCAGGAGATAGGTCTACATGACACTATTTCGATCTCATCGGTAGTTAGCACACCTATTTCGGAAATACTGTGACATAAGCAGAATATAGAAAAACCAGACAAAAAAGTCGACCATTGTGATAAAGGGCAAAGGACTAAGGCCCAGAAGGAAAGATTAAAAGGAATTAAATACTTCACAGCATTTGAAACAGCAGCCCTTAAACCCTATGTAAGGATCCCTCCAGATCTTGCATTGACTTAGAAACCAATATTAACCTTATCTAATTTTTTTTATTTATTGCATTAAATATTTCCCAATTGTATTTCCAAATAGTCTGGCCATACTCAGGATTATTGCAGATTCATGTTTGATACCTTTGGCCTGGAAGGTGACACCAGGAGCTGATGAGGTTGAGAATTTATCTTGATGTATATGTGTGTGTGTGTGTGTTGTAGAAAGCCTGATTCCCAAGTGAAACTAAAAGTGGATTTTCCTTTTAAGAAAAATCAATCCAGAACATGGAGCCAGTTTTTAGTAATTTGGATAAAGGAGAAATCACTTTATTAGATGTCACTTTGGAGTTCAGATCACTTGAGGCACGGGCTACATTCTGGTATCTTCTTGTTCTTGTTTTCTTTATTCAGCAACCATTTAAATTAAGCATTTACTGTATATGTAACTTTGCTATAGGAGACTTTCTTTGTCTAAACATTCCATGATTGGGGAGGGAAAGAGCTTTGCTGCAGTTTACAAAGAATTGTTCATTTACACTCTTGTGAATTAAGTCTGTGGGTATTATCTTGGTGCAGAGAGTACTGAACTTGTGATTTCATTGGTATCAACCATTCCTGGTATGGAAACTCTATCAGTTCAGAATAATAAATCTCATAATTTACAGAGGATTTTTGTTGTGACTTCCCTGGGATCTGTGAGGCTGTAATCAGGTGTGCTGTGGAGTCGGGAACTTAGATTATAGATTGAGGGCCAAAAAGGATCTTGGAGGTTCCTAATATAATCTTTTCATTTTATTTATGAGGAACCTGAAACTTCCAAAGCCACAGTGACTTTCTCTACATTATTCAGTAGTAAGTTGTAAAGCTGAGATTTGAACTCATGATCTTTGACTCAGGTCCAGTGGCTTTTCTGTTGCTACTCCCCATCCACATTTTCTGAATTTCAAGATCTGTCTTTCAACTCAACAGTATTCTGCTAAACTGAATAAGGATTATTGATATAAGAATAGACTCGCAGAGATTAAATGGTTTGTTCATAATCACATAGCTAATAAATGTCAAAGTGATGCTTGAACCCAACTCATTTTTTTTTTTACTCTAAATATTGGACTTGGTATTGCTTTAATCATCTTGAATGATGAAAAATACACGATACAAAATAATTTGAAAAACAACTAGCTTTTTATATATAGTACTTTAAAATTTACAAAGTTCACTTTATAAAATTGTCTCATTTGAGCTTCACAACTGCATGAGACAGACTCTTTTATTATCCCCATTTTACAGCTGAAGAAACTGAAGCCCAGAAAGGTGAAGCAGATGGCCAAGCTTACAGAGTTAGTGTCTGAGCCTCACTACAAACTCAGATCATTCTGATTCCAGCTCCACTGCTCTATCTGCTGAGACACCAAAATGCAAGAGAATACTTCCTGAGACTGCCCAGAAGCAACTGAAACCTAGTGTTGCTCTCTGGTAACTAACCTGAAGCCAAGAGCCCACTGGCTTTGCAGTTAGAGGACTGAGCCTCACATTCTTTCCCATCTGCTAGTAATTGCCGTGACCTTGATTGAATTAAGTCACTTAAATTCTCTAGTCCTCAGTTTCCATACCTGTAAAATGAGAGGCACTAATTTCCTTCTTGGATGAGATAGAGATCTAAATCTGTGATCCCATTCCCCCTTTTTTTTACCAGCCTTCCCGATCCCTCTTGGTCCCTACTCCATAGAACCAAAGGATCTCAAACTGGAATGAATCTTGAAAATTGTTGATAAAGAACTCATCCCTGAGGAAGTCAAATGTCTTGCCTCAGTTTACAGAAGTGTTCGGTCAGGATTTGAACTTAGATCTCCAGATTCTCAATCTAACATTCTTTCCAGTTTTCCTTTTTCTCCCACCCCCATAACTTCTTGTTTGGTATGAACCAAAGGAGACTCCTGAAAATGGCCCAGAAAGTTCTAAAGAATTAAAATTAACAAAAGTAATTGAGACAGAAAGTTATATTTCCTAAAGAGCCCATCAGTTCCTGTGGCATATGGGCAGTGTTCCATATAGGCTCTGTGACTCACCACGTTCAAACAAATGCCCGTTGGCATAAGAAGAATGTCTGCCTAACAGTGTTAATAACTTTTGGATTAGAGGTCCCTGAGTATGTATTGACACAGTTGCTCATAACCACTCCTTGGAAAGCATTATTTGAGTCTTTTTTTTTTTTTTAGTGGAGAGCTCTGTGGTAATGCTGTCTATGCAAACTATAAGTTACAAACTCAGCAGTGAGTCAGGATTGCCATTAGAGGTTGCTGATGAAATGTGGCAAGGGCCTCTGACTTTCTTGTTCCTTCACTTATCACTAACTAAACACTGGCCTTTTGACTTTTTTCACCAGTCTCTTCTGTTCTGTATATGATTGACTGAGGAAAATGCACCAGTCAGTCAGAGACACAAAAGTTCAGTTTCCATGTTCTATTGTACTGTAGCTCTGGAGACTCCTGGGCTTTGGAACAAAAATGAGATGCTTTATTCTGTTTAACTCACAGATATTTTACAGTAGTTGTAAAAGGAGAGTAGCATCCACTTGTATAAGCATATCCTTTTATTCTATTTACCCTTAGAGCCATTACTAAAGCAGCAATTAGCCATTTGCTGCCTCCCCCCTTTAGAGGTTAATAAATGCCAAATGGACTGTTTTGTACTTGAAAACAGATACTGCAGTGTGCTCTGGCCTTTAGGTGGATGACACTTTTTTTTTTTCAGAGTGCACCCTGAAGTTCCCTAGTTCACATAAGGAATACAGGTTCTGTTTAAAGTAAAGAAAGTGCCTCCCAATTGCATATATCACAGCTGCAGGTTTTTACTATCAAGGGGCAAGACTTCATGTGGGATTTTTGTTCCAATTGGGATTCTGTATGATATTGATTGACCCTGGAGTCACCTTTAATGGCTCAATGCTTTTCAGCGAGGTAGTTCAGAGGGAGCAGGGAAAGATCTTATTTGACCTTCCATGCATTTCTAAGAATGCACTGATTTTTTCAAGATGGCGATGGCCCTTATACACCTTCACCTTGTTCTGTTCTGAGCTACTTAATCCACATGGACTTAATAGATACAGTCTAGTGATACCTAATGGGTTACTGATATGTTGTATGTTCTTGCTTTGCAGTATACCCAGACTCATCTCAGTAGCATATGCAAAGATATCCTTACGTTCATCTCCTAAATTCCAATAATGGTCTGTCAATCTTTTTTTGCCAGCTTCCTAAGAGCCAAATCACTGACAAATATATACTGCTGCAGTTGGGGGAAGGCTAATAAATGGAATAACTTCAGCAAATTATTTTTCTTTTGGCCTTAGTTTGTTTCCTCAGCTATAAATTAAGGAGTCTGAACTAGATCAACTTTGAGGTCCAGTCATATACAAAAATATACATATATTTTTCCCAGTCTGATTGACTTTCTTAAAGGTGTTTTGTTACCCTCAATTCAGAAAATATATATTGTTTAGTGGAATATTTCTTTATTGACAATTTCTGTTCCCATGCAGGACACGTAGGCCGCAATAAGCTCACAATTTAGATCCACCCAAAAAACACAGTCCCAGAAAACAGTTAAACAAAACAGCATAAAAGTTTGATTGTGACTGATAACAGATGCGACCTTACACTTTATAGTTTACTGTTTGTTTAAAGAAAGGAAGGGTGTGTGCTTTAACTATAATAATTAGTATCAGTGCTGTCCATTGTTTTTGATCTCAGTTTTGTTGCCATGTAAAGTTGTTTTCATTTGGATAGTTGTATTTACTGAATATATTCTTTTAGTTCTTAAGCCTTCCCTTATTTCTTGGAATTCTTCATTTTCACCATCTTCCAGTTTAGCCACAGATTAGAGGTTCATGGAGCTATATCTGGACTTCACAGTCTCCTCATTTTTCAGAGGAGGAAATGGATCTTCTTAAGTTATATCCTACTCCGGTCACAGAAAGAGGATGAACTAGAGCTGGGAATTCACATTCAAACACGGTGACTCCAAGTTTAGTCATTTATCTCTCTACTTTTCTGGGCTCATAGTTTATTTCCAGACTTTTGTTATTATATATGGTTGTGGATGTGGAATTTGCTTATATGTTAAACAATTATTTGCTGTGTTCAGGATACTATCCCAGGTAGTAGGAGAGGAGTGAAATGTAGGCAGTGCAGGATTTCTGTCTTCTTCCAGCCAGATAGAGGGATGTGGCACATAGATCTATAAACATGTGGGATACAGGTAAAAGTTGAGATGTTACCAATGGAAGGAATCAGGGAAGGCTTCATGGATAAAGTGGCATTTGATTTTAGGCTTATATAACATTTTGGAACTCAACAAAGAGCGGATACTTTGGGCTTATTGGGAGAAATACGATCTGGAAAACAGTAGAGCAGGAACAGTCCATGTATGTGTGGCAAAAAGAACCCAGTAGAGAGTAGCATGAGCAGAAAAAGGCAGGTTTTCCCCAAATTTGATCATAGGATTTACTTTTCATTTTTGTTTTGAACTTTAAAAGGGAGGGGTATTTCCATATACACAGTAGTAGTCACAAGGAATGAATAGTTAAAGATATCAGAGGAAATAAGGGAAGCTAAGGAAGGCAAAACCTTCACTGAATAAAAAACAACCCATATTTATGACACAGAGAAAATGGCTAAATGTGAAATGTTTAAACAGCAGTGGGCTATTTTTGTACCAAAAAAAAACCATATAAAATAGTGGAGTAAAAGAGACTGTTCTATGGATTGATTCAAAATGAAGGAAAGAAAATTCAAATCTAATACATTTACCTAATTTAAGTATATCATTATTGTTCATAATCATAAGTCCAGAAAGAAATAGAAAAGAAAAATCAGGGTATCAAAAAGAAATAGTATCCTTTTATTATTATCTTATTAACAATATGTACTTTTTAGAAACACTGTAAAATAGTAAAAGTTTAAAATTTCATTTTTTTCAAAATTCTTTGTGTATTTGAATGTTTTGTTGATACTAAGTTTAGAATTTTTTTTAAAATTTAAACTTTGGATTTGGCGATTAGCCTGTCAGAGGTGACTTCTAAGAGAGTAATTTCCATCAAGTGGTGGGAGGTAAAAGTCAGATTGCAAGCACTTGAGTAGGTGGTGAAGTGGAGGCATTGGCATAGACGGCTTTTTCCAGAATTTTGGAAGAGGGTGAAAAAACCTGTGGGCTGGTATCTGGATGAGGTCGAAGAGTCAAGGGACAGAATTTATGGGATCAAAGAGACCTTATGGACAAACAAAAAAGCAACCAGTGGAAAGAGAAAGATTTCAGGGATGCTTTGTGAAAAGGACACTGACTTTGGCATCAGAGGTCCATAATTCAAATCCTGATTCTACCACATTCTTACCTTTGGAACCTTTGGCAGATGGTTCTCAATAGTTTGGACCATTGCTGCTGAGATCCCTCTTGGCTACAGATTTATGATTCTATGAAAAGAAGCCTAATTGGGGTGGGAGTGGGTGGAGAAGTTGAACAGTATTGGATAAAGATCTCAATTGAAATCTAGGGTACAGGTAGAGAAAATAGTCTTAATGAAGGATATGTGTCACATCTATTATCAGAAGGAAGAGAAAATTGGGTAATAAAGCCAATAAATTTGGGGATGGAGCAACTGATATCAAATAAAATAACACACAGTTGAGGGATATGTGTGCAATTTAGGGCTTGAGCATATAGGAAGAGAAGAAGGAAGAAATTGAGAGGGGGAGAAGGAAGAGAAGGGGAAGGTAGAAGAGGGGGAGAAAAGGAGGGAGGGAGATGGAGAAGGGGAAGAGGGAGAGGAGAGGAGAGAGAGGAAACATTTTGTAAAACAGCAGTGAGAATCCAGTGAAGTCATCCCTCATAAATCTTGTAGTGGGTGAAATCAGTTTGATTTCTTGACTTTTTTCCAGCAATACTTAGCAGCCAAAGGGACAAGAGCAAAGAAATCCAGTGGTACTGTTTACCCAGGAGTAAGGATTAGCAAGTCAGGAACAGCAGAAGGTCATTTACTCTAGGATGGTGGCTATTAAATTATCAAAGTGACAGATCATAAAGCCAGGACTTGGGTTAATAGCAAGCAGAGCTCAAATGGAGGTGCTAGAATGGGAGAAGAGGTGAAAGTTAGAAAAAGGTCAAGGTTGGCATAGAGTTCGGATTTGGGTTTAGTATTGCTTTCCTTCTCTCCTCAGTCCATGAAAATGATTTTGCGTTTACTTTGTATATTTTAAGTTTTATTGTATTTATTTGAATTCGCGTTTCCCTTTCGGATGATATAATCTCATTGAACTCAGGGACTTTCATTTCTGGCTGGGCCAGAGACTAAGTACATTAGGCACTGAGGGTGCATAGTAGCCATTTTAATGATAATAATGTTCATTGGATTGCATTGGGCTTGTGGTCAGAGAGTAGAAGTTTAAGTTCAGGATCAGGACTGTGATGTAGCTCTTTAAAAAGGTGGAGGCTTTGAGTGTTGGAATGAAATTAGGTATAAAAGATTGTGCGGCCAAAATGTCATGGAGGTTGCCATTTTGAAAACCGAAGTGTTCAAAGAAGATGACAGAATGCCCATGAGTTAGATCCTAAAGATGCCGAGAAAAATGGACCATAAGTAGGAAGTCAGCAAGCAACAGCAATAAAGATGATTGGGAAAGGAGTGTGAGTAAAATATATGCTCTTCAAAAAGTATAATTCACAAAAAGAATAATTCACAATGAGATAGTATTTTAAGGTTTATGAGTATTTTCCTAACTGTATTTAGTACTGGTATAGAGTGGAGAAATTTCTTGACTGATTCATGCTGCTTAAGTCCATATCCCAACATTGTGTCATGTCTTTTGGGCTCTCCTCCATTGTTAAAAATGAGATACTTAGCTTAAGTGATCCCAAAGGACACTTCCACTCATTGTCAGTGACCTGCATGTACACAGAGCTGCTGAGTGTATCAGAGCTAGATATGGAGCCACATCTCTGGACTTCAGGTTCTTCACCTTATTCATTTTAATTATTTTTGTAGATAGGGGAATAACCTGGAAGCAATAATATGTCCATTTTTTTCTGGCTCTATCATTTGGAGATGTTTAAGTGGTCCAACCCAAAGAACAATCCTAAATGATTTCTTCTTCATGTGCAAGGAAGATTCCTATGAATTGCTTTAGGGATCTGTGCTCTATAAGATGTCATTAGATTGCAAAATCTAACGAACTTTTTTCTGTTTTGCAATCTTTGTCTCTCTTGATTTCATGTCCTTGGTCCATTTTTTCGGCAGGTCTTTATGATCGTTCTCTTTCGTGGTTCTCTTGAAACCTGGCTGACTATTCCTTTTTTCTCTTCTTTGGTAGATCTTCCTTCAAATCATGTTCTCTAGGTGTAGCCCAAAGCTTTGTCTTGGTTGCTTTTCTCTTATTCTCACACTACTTCCTTTGGTGATATCAGCTCCTATGGATTTAATGATCATCTCTATACTGATGATTTTCAGATTTATTTATCCATCTTTAACCTTCCTTTTGAGTTTCAGTCTCACATCTCCAACTTCTCATTAGACATCATAAACTGGTACTCTACAGTTAGGTATTGTATGAGCTCAGAATGCCTCAAACTGAATTTATTATCTTTCACAGCAAACACTCCCTTCTTACAAATCTTCTTATTACTTTTGAGAATTCTATCTTCCTCCCAGTCCTTTAGGCTTGCAACCTAGAGTTCATATTTTCCCCCTTCATTTTGTTCACCTATCCCATCTATTTCTGGTGCTTATCGATCCTACTTTTTGCAACAATTCATATATGTACTTCTTTCTCTCCTCTAGTGTAGCAGCTTTCTGGTTGTCTTAAGTTCTGTACCTCAAGTCTTTCCTCCATTCATTCAATTGTCAAAATACAAGTTTGATTATATCATTCCCCTAGAACTCTCTAGTGCCTCTCCAGTTTGGGACTGTCTAAGCGGTTCAGTTTTGCCATAGAGTTAAGAACAGTGGGTAGAATTACAAATGGGAAATTATAAGAAACTTCCTAATAATTGATTATTAAAAAGTCCATTGAGCTTCCCCTTGTCCAGAGGTCTTCTTAACAAGTTTGGATGGCCATTTATGTGGTCCTGTTGAAGGGGATTCTATTTCAATTATAGGTTGGGTTAGATAGCCTCTGAAATTCTTCCAAACTGGAAAATGTCCGATTCTGGATAGAGTGCAAGAAAAATACCTCCACCTTTGGTGGAGAGGTTTGAGGAGATGTCATAACTTTAATAGAAAACCATGTTTCACTTAAATCTAGGAGGTATAATAATGATAATAATTGTTGTTATTGGTGGAGAGGTTTGCAAGACATGTGGTAACTTTAGTAGAAAGCCAGCTTTCACTTAAATCTAAATTGTTGTTTGGAGTGACACAAATTTAAATTAGTCCTACTCTTGTTGATGAATGCTATTCTCTCACCTCTGTTTTATTTAAATATCTAAGTTATTTGTCCCGGAAATCATGGAAAGAATGACCAGAAAACTTGGCTCATGTATTCTCTTCAAGTCCAGAATATGGGTATTTTTTTAAAATAGATTTTTATTTACAAATATATGCATAGGTAATTTTTCAGCATTGACAGTTGCAAATCCTTATGTTCCAACTTTTTCCCCCTCCTTCCCCTCAGCTCTTCCCCCAGATGGCAGGTTGACCAATACATGTTAAATATGTTAAAGTATAAGTTAAATAAAATATATGTATACATATATTTTATTTAATACAGTTATTTTGCTGTATAAAAAAGAGTTGGACTTTGAAATAATATACAATTAGCCTGTGAAAGGGAAAAAAAAAGGACAAAAATAGAGGGATTGGGAATTCTATGTAGTGGCTCATAGTCAGCTCCCAGAATTCTTTCCCTGGGGGTAGTTGGTTCAGTTCATTACTGCTCTATTGGAACTGATTTGGTTCATCTCATTGTTGAAGAGGGCCACGTGCATCAGAATTGATCATCATATAGTAATGTTGTTGAAATAAATAATGATCTTCTGGTCCTGCTCATTTCACTCAGCATCAGTTCATGTAAGTCTCTCCAGGCCTTTCTGAAATCACTCTGCTGGTCATTTCTTACAGAACAATAATATTCCATAATATTCATATATCACAATTTATTCAGCCATTCTCTAATTGATGGGCATCCACTCCATTTCCAGTCAGAATATGGGTACTTTAGAGAAATACTTGAGGGAAAGTTAATTTAAAATAAAATGTACTTTTGCTTTCTAGTAACTCTTTAAGACATTTAGTCTTGGGTTAATTTTCACAAATGAATTAAAGTGAGACTACATTTAAAAAAAAAAATACCACAAATAGTTTACACATCTTACTCCAGATGTAAAATTAATGTCATCTCGAGTCTTGCAGTACAATAATGCATGCAGATAACAATAATCTCAATCTTTTAAAAAGCACAAATTTGGCACTTATTAGCCTAATTCACAATCACTCCAATTGCAGGGTCTATACATGAATATGATATCACGAGGGAATGTGAAATCCTCTAATTAAACATGATTTAAAAAGCAGCAGAAAATTGAGATGATGAGAGTTGCAGTGAATGAGTCAAGGATTCACTGCTTGAAAAACTGGAAGACATGGATATTGCTACAGTTTTGTAGAGAAACCATCTTTATTCTCTTAGCCTATTAATGTGCTTTTGATATACATCCTTGTCCCTGTATTACCTTTTGAGAAACATAGGACTTTTAACTGTTTGTCTTTGAAAGTTCTTCTTTACCTTACTCTCTCCCTTGTCTTCCTTCACTTTTCTCTCCTGGTTTGCCTCTTGCTCCTCCGATATGCCAGAACACGCTTTTGCAGTGACTGACCATTCTTGAAACTCTCTGTCCTTTCAACTCCAATATTCAAATTCTGTGGAGGTGGAAGAAGAAAAGCCATGAGACCAAAAATTACAAATTTTCCTCCTGTGGCCTCAGAATTTTATCTCTTTCTACAAATTGCTCATGCATCTATACACAGGAAGATAACATTTCCCCCTGATTCTGCACATACTAGAACATGTTAAAGCGTGTTCTCTCCACTGCACTTCCTAGAAGCAACCTTATTCTACTTCCATTGGGAAACCATCAAATAGTAGATTTCTAGGAATATGGTGTACTTCAGCATAGACTTTAAAAAAATTGCCTGAAATGGAGTCCTGTCACAGCACTGTCTCCTTATCTTAGGAATTCATGCACCTCCTTTACAGCTTTCAAAGGACAGCTGGCATTGCTGACAAAAGAAAAGCTCACATTTTTATTGGACTTTATTGTTCACAAAGCCCTAGGATCAAGGTCATCCGGTTTCATCCACTTGTGTATGAGGAGGAAGAGATGGTGATAGAGGCATTTACCTCCAAGCCTAGTGACCTCTTGTAACAATTAGAAAGTTAAGATTGTAATTCTTTTGTAACTCCTATAAAATGCTCATCTAAATAAGTATGGAATTGAGATAAAGTACTTAAGATTTTAGTTCTTATTTAACTTGTAGAAAATGTTGGCCTAAAACATCAGAAATCAAATGGTGAGAAGGGAAACTGAGAGATTTGAACTCTTTTGGGGGATGTATCAGAATGAGATTTGCAGACTTAATAGCCCCAGCTAAAAAGTGCACAAAGTCCACACAAGGAATTATTTTCACACTATGCTATTGACAGAATAGAGAGGACTAGAGTAATAACAAATACTATATCTTTCTTCTCCATGTAAAGGTGTGTTGAAGATAGCAACTGTTTCCCTTTTGTTTCTGCATCCCCCAAGTTTAGCAAAGGCTTTGCTGAAATGCCTTCACAGCCTAGTTACCTTTGAAATGCTCTCCTGATTTAGCAATGACCTTTTGAAAAGAGGAGTTTAGATTTGAATGTAATAGCTGGACCAACTGGATATCATCCTATTATGGATAGTTCGCTCTAATTTAAGGTCTTGAAGCATTTTCATATGACATGTCCAGAAATGGGAGGGTAGTTTCCGAGTGGGACGATAAAAGATAGCAGCATAGAGGAGGGGATGTTTTGTCTGGCTCTCTGAGGGATGGCCAAGACTCCAAAAGTGGCATTGAACAGGGTGCATTCCAGGGTTAGGGAATGACTTGAGAATGAGAAATGGAAACCTGCAGTTGGAGTGGATCTTAGAGACCATGAAGAATGCATCGATACAAAGCTGGAAAGCAATTCTGTTAGATAAGTGTTGGGTGCCTTGAATACTAGACTAATGAATTTGATGGAGGCTTTATTTTCTAGACAGTAGGAAGTCACTGACATGTTTTGAGTAGAATAGTAGTGATATGGTCATATGAGTGCAGCTACAAGAAAGATTAACCCAGACAAAGCAGATGGTCTGAACTGAAGGAGACAAAGCCTGGAAGTGAGTGAGAGTGAGGACCCTCACTAGAATAGGAATAAGAAAGAGAAGTTCACATGGAGAGAGGACAAGAGTATTTTGCAAAAGTTGGAAATAAAACAAAGAAGTTTTAAATTAGTAGCTTGTGCTAAGGACATTGTAAACCCCTCATTTTCAGGATCTGCTTTGGTTCCGTCTTTATGTTCTGAAGACCCAGTACTGAGCTTTGTATCCAGTAAACTTATGGCATTTAAACTGAGTGCAGATTATTGCGTACATTTGAGGCTTAGCTGTCTTTCAAGTCAGGCTACAAACTTTTATTGAGTACTTTCTATGTGCTAGGCTCTATGTTAGGTGTGAGGGACAGAAAGAAAGCCAAAAAAAGTCCCTGAAAAAATAATTGTAACAAGGAGACACCATGAAAATAACTAGGTATGTGCAAGATTTGTCTGGAGACCCAGTTCCCAAATTCTGGAATTGAAGCATAGGGGAGATATTAGGGCTAAGTATATAAATCTGAGTTTTGTTCTTAGAGATGATAATTCAACTTATGAGAGGTGATAATGTCACCTAAAATGATCATATATAGAGAGAAAAGGGTCTAGCACATATGAATGACTTTGCTATTCTCCGTAGTGCAATCATCTGTGACTACTCTGAAGGACTTATGATGAAAAATCCTATTTATATCCAGAGAAGGAACTGATTGTGTCCGAATACAGATTGAAGCATTTATTCTCTTTCTCTCCTTCTTTCTCTCTCTCTCTCTCTTTCTCTCTCAAATTTTTTGAGGGTTTTCGTTAGAGTGAGTCTGTTTTCTTTCACAATTTTGACTTTTATGGAAATGTTTTGTTGAACTTCACAAGTGCTTTTTTTTTTTTCTGAAGCAATTTGGGTTAAATGGGGTTAAGTGAGTTGCCCAGGGTCACACAGCTAGGAAGTATTAAGTGTCTAAGGTCAGATTTGAACTCAGGTCCTACTGACTTCAGGGCTGGTGCTCTATCCACACACAAATGGTTTCTTAATTATGGCTGGGGACAAGGGAGAGAACCTAGAACTCAAAAAATTTTTTAAAAATGTAAAAAATAAGTTTTGAATGTAACTAGGGAAAATATTAAATAAATGAATTTTTTTTAAAAGAAAAGAAAATTTAAGAAAAAAAAAGAAAAGAAAAGGGTCCAACACAGACCTTTGGAGCATATACCCTACTGGAGGGCTTGATATAACTGAGAAGGAGCAATTAGACAGGGAAGAGGATGACAAGGAAAGAGCAGTTTTATGAAAACCAAGAGAGGAGGAAGTATCCTGAAAATGAGCATTATCAGAATGTCAAATGCATCATGGAAACCAAGAAGGTGTGTATAGAAAAAGGACCATTAGATCTGGCAGTCTAGATCTTGTTGATAACTTTGAAGAGAGAATAGTTCCAGTTCAAAATAGAGGAAGTCTCTAACCCCTTGTAGAGGAAGGAGAATAGAAGAGAGAGTGTCGCTGGTCCTTTAATAATTTCATAAAGCATCTAATTGTAAATTTTAGTTAGCTATTGAATGGAGGGATGGACAGAGAAAGACTTCCAGAAAGGCAATGCAATTGCTTTGGGGTCTGAAGACTGGAGTTTGAAACTCCTCTCTTCCACTTATCCCAAGTGTGACTTTGGACAGCTCATTAGAGGTCCCTTACAGTTCTATGTGCTTGGAATCCACTAAACACAATTATTCAGTGACAAGATAATTGATACATCCTTTCATTGTACTCCATCTCAGTTGAAATCACTGCAGCATCACAGCATTTTTATGTATGGAAGGAACTTACAGAACTTTTCCAGACCCTTGCTTTACAGATAAGGAAGTCTGTGAGAAGCCTTTTGTGGCGCTCCTCATTAACCATAGTGCCTTCCCTCCAAGATTTATTTTCACTAGATCATCTACAGATCCTGTTTATATATAATTATATGTACATTGTCTCTTACATGATGATGTGAACTTCTTGAGAGCAGCAACTTTTTTGTCATTGTTATTGTAGGGTTTTCTTCTTCTTGTGTTTGTTTGTTTTTGTCTTTCCTTGTATTCCAGTGCTCTGCAGAGTATCCTGAATATCCTAGGCTCTTAATGTATGCTGACTTAATCCAGATAGACTAATTGATGTCCAAAATGATGATTCTTGGTCATTAAGAAAAGGTTAAGTTGTCATTAAGGTATTCTCTTTGAGAAGGCAGAGAAACATTTAGTATGTTTTTAAAGATTTCTTTTTTGGATAAAAATAAAAATGTATATAACACTCATTTGGTAATGCTCAACAGTCTGTAGAAGTCAAGACTCATCAGAGGATCTTGATTTCTGAGACGAAGGATGGCAGCATGAGTATCATACTGGACTTGCAATCAGAAACAAACAAACAAACTGAATTTAAATTCTATCTCAGGTATTATATGTGTGAACCTGGACAAGTCATTGAACTTCTCTGTGTCTCAATTTTATTATTTATATAATAAAGGAGTTGAATTCGGGGGCCTTTGAGCCCCTTTCAGGTAGAAATTGATGATCCTTTGATCCTATTTTTAAGATTGAAAGAACTATAGAGGTTGAGAAAATGGAAGTAGTTTGTACAGAGTCAAATGGAATAGTTCCACAGAAGCAGAATTTGACTCCAGGGCCTCTGAACCAAATCACTTGTTCTTCCTGCTGGATCATGCAGGCTCTGATCCCTGATGGAATTCCAGGTAGCTGAGTTTTTACTGTAGTTACTCTCATCTCTTGTATTCATCTTTTGTCATTTCAAAAAGCGTTTTAACATTAGCTATGATTCCTATTGAGAAAAATACACTGTATCTTAAGAGTGCCTTTGGACAAAATGGGAAACAAAAAAAAAATGCCATTTTTTTTGTAGTTATTAGAAAATTACAAAGATTTTAAGTCCATCAGTATAACATCCCAACTACAGCAAGATTGAAACCTATATTTTGGGCTGTGTGTATATATATGTGTGTGTTTACACACACGTGTATGTATCAAAAAAATCAAAGAATCAAATATATAAATATATATGAATATATATTTAATATAACATGAAATTCTGAATTATTGATCAGAGGTCAGTCTTCAATACTGCATTTTCCAGCTATCTTTGATACCATCATTGTTGCAGATCTCATGGATCTATTAAAAAAAATCATAGAAGACCATATAAATATAATTGTGCATTTCCATTCCTTAATAATTTAAAGAAATAATAATTTAGAGATGAAAACCAAAGAGGCTGATTTGAGAAAGGAACCAAGATTTGATCTGAGAAGAAAAACCCAACGTCTTTGGTAGAGGCTAAGGACAATTCTGTAGTCTGTCAATATTTTTATTGAAAGGTAAAGGAGCACTGGATTTGGAATGATTTTGCCATATGTAATGTGAAGGACTCCTCATACATATTCACCATGGACCATTTGGTATTTTGCTTCCATGAAGACAAGTTAGACTTTGGGGCTCCTAGAGCAGAAGTCATTAAAAAGACTATATGGGATTCTATTTATAGACTACTTTACATAATATAATTAGCTAAATATACTTAGTAATAATAGATGAATTTAATGGTAGCCAAGAATTCCTTGTAAAGACTTTGTAAAGATTTTGACTTAGAATCAGAAGAATCCTGGGTTCAATCCCACCCACCCAGCCCAGGAATCAATATTCTATAAATATGCATCTGTTGATTGTCTGCTGTGTGTCAGAACTGTACTGGGTAGGGATACAGATGAGGTCAAAGAAGAGACTGCCTTCCCTCAAGGATGAAGATCTACTGGGGAAAGACAATAACTAAAAGGAAGCTTGGGGGCAGGGGGGAGGGTGCCACAGGGTGCCTGGCTATGGTGGGTGTGTACCAAGCAGAGCCACTGGTGGGAAATGAACAGTTGTTTGGAAATGATGAGCCCTCTGCCCTTCAAGAGGGGAAGAGTCTGACTTAAAGGGGAGAGACAAATGAGTGCTGAGAAATTAATCTTCATGATGAGAATTCTGAGGGTGAGGTTATCCTGGAGGAAACATGTTAGTGGAAGCAAAACCAAATTGAGCAGTTTAGAGGTTAAGAAAATTGAAGCTGAGAAAAGTTAAATTGCTTTTTCCAAAGTTCCTCAGAGAGTAAGAACCTGGTGTGACTCTTGAACCTGTCTTCCTGTTTCCAGCTCCAATTCCCTGGTCTAGACACCATTACCTCTCTGCTCAACACCTTTCTTTTACCTCTGAGCAAACTAAGATTGAGAACTTGCCAGCAGAGAGAGGATTCTAACCCTTATCCTTTGAGTCAATTATGTAAATGTTTTTGTTATTATTATTTGGAATTAGAATTTAATTATGAAGAGCCACTGATAAACTTTTTTGGGAAAATCTTGATAAAGTGTATGTTAAAGAGACAAGCTGAGTTATAGTTAACTTTTCCCAAAAATAAAACTTAATTTTTTTTCTTTTCTTTTTAAAATAAAATAAAATGAAGCTTTTTATTTTCAAAACATATGCATAGAAGTTTTCAGCATTCACTTTTGCAAAACCTTGTGTTCCAGATTTTTTTCTCCCGCCTTTCCTCTCACCTCCTCCCCTAGATGGCAAGTATTTCAATATATGTTAAACATGTGCAGTTCTTCTATACATATTTATACAATTATCATGCTGCACAAGAAAATTCAGATCAAAAGAGGGAAAAAATGAGAAAGGAAACAAAAAGCAAGCAAACAACAAAAAGGTGAAAATACTATTTTGTGATCCACATTCAGTCTACATAGTTCTCTCCCTGAATGCAGATAGTTGTCTCTATCACAAGTCTATTGCAATTGGCTGAATCACTTCACTGTTGAAAAGAGCCAAGTCCATCAGAATTGATCATCACATAATCTTGTTGTTGCCATATACAATGTTCTCCTGGTTCTGCTTACTTAGCATCAATTACTGTAAGTCTCTCCAGATCCCTCTGAAATCATCCTCCTGATCGTTTCTGCATAACATTCATAACATTTCATATACCATAACTTATTCAGCCATTCCCCAACCGATGAGAATCTACTCAGTGTTCAGTTCCTTGCCACTACAAAATGAGCTGCTTCAAACATTTTTGCACATATGGGTTCTTTTCCCTTTTTTATGATCTCTTTGGGATACAGGCCCAGTAGAGCCACTGCTAGATCAAGAGGTAAGCACAGTTTGATAGCCCTTTGGATATATTTCCAAATTGCTCTCCAGAATGGTTGGATCAATTCAGAATTCTACCAATAATTTATTAATGTCCCAGTCAAAATAAACTTTTCTAAACAGAGATGGGGGAAAGAAGAGATTTTGTTATTTATGCTATACATCTCATTTGCATTTTAACATTACACAGCTGAGAGGGAGGATTCTGGAGAAGATGGGGGAGTAGGTTGGTAAATTTCAAGCTTTCCAAATTTCCCCCACGAATAGAACAAATTTGTGCCTCAAGGCAAACATGGACTGTTGAAAAACCTAGAAGATTGGGGCAGAAATGGGGTCCTCTGGACCGAACTCTAAAAGATCTGAAGAAAGACCTTGGGCTAAGATTAACCTGAATGAAGTGGAAACACCTCTTAGGCTAGCTCTGCAGAAATATCCAGTGGGGATCTCTCAGGCTAGGTATGTGTGACTGGAGCCTCAGCTGGAACCACAGGCACTTTCCCCTCCTGGACTCTTTATTTAGTTGGGGGTATGAGTCTGGAAAGACAGAGTGAATCTTGGATGATTAGGAACAGCAGGCCCAGCTGTGCTGCTGAGAGGCCGCCCTGGGTGAGAAGGAACAAGCACCTGGTGAATGCAGAGGCAGTGGGGCAGGGGCATTGTTGACTGTGGGCACTTGCAGGAGGATGGAGTTTTTGGTTTGGGGTTCCTGATCAGAATGGAGAGCTGAAGAGAAGCCTGAGGCATCATCTTCCCATTCCATGATTAAAGGTGTTTACATTAATATCTCCTGTTTAAAAAAAAAAATGAATTGTCAAAGAAGAAAGAATCTCACCACTGAAACATATTATGGGAACAGGAAAGATTGGGATTCATCTTCAGAGGAGGGCACTTTAGTAAATAAAAAAAAAGCTTCTGTCCCAAAGAGTAATGTGAAATGGCTCCCTTCCCAGAGAGAATTTATAGAATAACTCAAAAAAGAATTCAAAAATCAAATGAATTGAAGAAAAACTAAATAAAAAAAATTAAAACCATCCAAGAAAAACAAGATTATGAAAAAAATAGAATTTTTTTCTTTTCAATTTTCAATTAGAAAAGAAGGTACAGCATCTCAAAAATGAAAATAACTTTGAAAATTAGCAGCAGGCAAGAGGAAGGCAATAAAGCTATAAGAGACTAAGAAATAACAAAACAGATTATAAAAATGAAAAAATAGAACAGAATGTGAAACATCTCAAAAGAAAAAACAACAGATCTGGAGAACAAATTAAGAAGAGAAAATATAATAATAATTGGACTGCCAAAAAGTTGTGCCCAAAAAGAGAAGCTTGACACAATAATGCAGAAAATAATCCTAGAAAATTGTTTTGGAGTGATAAAACATGAGGGGAAAGTAGAAATAGGAAAAACAAAAAATCCACTAATCACCACCTCAAAGAGATTGTAGAAAACTCATAGGAATATTATAGCCAAATTTTGAAACCACCTGATCAAAGAGAAAATTTTGCAAGAAATAAGAAAAAAACAATTCAAATATGCTGGAGCTAAAATTAGAATTGTACAAGATTTATTAGCAGCTACAATAAAAGACCGCAGGTCTTGGAATCATATCTATAGACAAACGATAGAACTGGGCCCGTGGTCAAAAATATCATACCCAGCACAATTATTTATAATTTTCAATGAGAAAAAATGGACATTCAGTGAAGTTGCAGATTTTTAGGATTTTCAATCAAACCCAAACTTAACAAAAAATTTAACTTATAAGAGCCAGCATCAAAGGGTAGTTTTAGAGAATTCAACATGGACAAACTGTTTAAAAATGGACAAATTGCTTATTTTTTTTTTTACATGGGAAATGCATACTTTTTGTTTAAGATTTACATCGACAATAGAGTAAGCTCAAAAGAAAAATTGGCAGAGGAAAGATAAAAATAGTAATCATGTTATACAAATTAAGTGCAGAGGAAGAATAGACAAAGAGGCATTAAAGGGGAAAGAAAGCTCATAATTCTGAAAACTTACTCACATCAGAAATAGGTTCAATAAATACCACTATCTGAAGAGTATAGCACCCTACAAAATCTATTTAAAAAAAGGTGGGGGGGGGGGAGATAAGTGGATGAGGAAGCAGAGGGTAAGGGAAGAAGGCAAGGGAGGGATCCCTGGGTGGAGAGAGATTAAGTAATGGTAAACTAAGTTATGGAGCAGAATTTAATGAAAGAGTCAGCAGGGATTATACAGGTTAGAACATTTTAATAAAAATAAATTGATATCTTTATTGGCTACCGTAATTTTGTGTATCAGAGAATACTGTTAAATTTTATTTTTAGAATATACAAGGTGACCCCATAGTCTTAGCTTATTCAACTTTAAAATGTCATTAATACTTTTCAGATATCTTTCATTTTATTTACAATATGAAATACATTTTTGAATGTGACCAAAGTGAGGATTCATTTTGCTGGACCATGAATATTTGTTCCATGAATTTTGTTTTTCTTTTAAACTGGGAAGGAGGAAGTAGGTAGGAGAAAAAAAAATAACGCACAATATGTTGGGAAAAAATAATTTAAAAATATCATCCTTTCTCCCTACATAGTAATTTAGAAAGAAAAATCAATATCAATATGTATAAAAAGAAAAAAAATTAAATGAAATAGGTTTTTCCTTTGACCTCATCTTAGACCTGTTTCTAATTTAGATTTTATTCTTTCTGGGTAAAAATATCATAACTTTCCTTGTTTGGATTTGGCATTGGCATTTTACACATGAGTGTTTAATATTTAAACTTCATTTTCAGTCTCCATAAACATTGAGTACTTGGTGTCCCAAAAGTGTTGGTGTAGTTTTAAGCTATTAAAGATATTTAATTTTAAAATTTCACAGACTTTTTTTGGGGTGGGCACAACTGTATATATCATAAAACACTGTGATTATCAGGAAAAGATATACACAGATTAACGATCTGGTCCCTGCCCTTGGGAGGCTTACATTCTTGTGTAATATATGAGGAAGCATTGATAAAATGAACAGAATTGCATTCTATATTATTTTAAATATCCTTTCTGTAAGACATTTCATAAAGTCTTGACCCCAAGTAAAGAAGTTAAATCTTTTGGCTAGCATGTTAAAATCTTGTCAAAACTAAATGCATCTTTGTTTCTTCCTGACCTTGGCAGTATTTCAGAAGTCATACTTTTTATGTGATAAACTACCGTTGAAAAATTTAATGTTTTAGTCCCAGACAAGATTTTCTTACCATAAACACTCAGATCTTGATTTTCTAGCTATATTTTCCTGGTCAAGTTCTGTAACAATTCAAGGAAAATCCATCCTTTCATTCATTTTTTTCCATTTCCTCTAGTCCCTTTTGTAGCATCTCAAAAGGAAATAAGGCAACATGAAGTCATGTTACATTTTTCTTTATATATATATATATATATATATATATATATATATATATATTACACACACACACACACACACACACACACACACACACACAGAGTCATTTAAGAGCTCTCCTTCAGAAGTTCATCTGCCATTATCTGCTAAAGCCTTGAATGAAATCAGAAAATTTTGGGAAATGGACTCTATAACTTTCTAGGGTCAATAGGATTTTGAAAAAATATCAGCCCATTTTCTGGATTCCTGCATAGAAATTGAATTGTATCTATTATTTTTTTTAAAAGACCTAGTTCCCACCTATTCTAGTCCGACCCCTGACCTAAACACTATTTAATAAGGATTTTTCTTTGGGGTGATACTTCTCATTTTTAAAAGCCAATCAAATCTGAACAATTAAAGATCAATTGGATGACTGACAGAACTACCTAAGACCAAAAGCCATCCCCCAATAAAGAGGTGGCCACTAGAGGATGTAATCCAATATTTTTCAAAAGAACGTTTTCAAATTCTTAATAACCATATGAAAGTTTTCTTTCGGGGTTTTTTTTTTTTTTTTTTTTTTTGGCTGAGGCAATTGGGGTTAAATAATTTGCCCAGGGTCACACAGTTAGGAAGTGTTAAGTGGCTGAGATTGGAACTCAGGTCCTCCTGACTTCAGGGCTGGTGCTTATCCACTGCACCACCTAGCTGCCCCCAAATTTCTAATAAGAACAATGTAAATCAAATAATCACTTCACACTCTAAAATGTACAAAGTTACAAAATATGGTTCCATGTTGGAAGAAGTGTGGAAAGACAAGAAGACTAATGAATTATTGTTAAAGCTGGGAATTTAGTGCAACCCTTCTAGAAAACATTTTGGAACCATTTAATTTAAAATTAAGAGATATTTGTAAAACACTTTGTAAACTTTAAAGTTCTCTATAAAAGCTAGCTAAAAAAAAAGTGACTAAAATGTGTATACTTTTTAACAGAGAAAATTTTAATCCAGAAATTGCTATGGACACACTCCAAGGAGATCATTGACAGAAAGGAAGAATATGCCAGAATATTGTCAATACATTTTGTGTGGTAATAAGGAACTGGAAAGGGAATAGATACTTATCAATTAGGAAATAAATAAACTGTGATAATTGAGTTTAATGGGATATTAATGAGATGACTTACATGAACTGATACAGACTGAAATAAGCAGAACCAAGAAAATCGTACAGACCAGAGATGTCAAACTGGAGGCCCATAGAACTTCTGAGCACAGCTTAGAAGTAGATGAAAATGTAAATAAAAATGTTTAATAAAATAAGATAAAAATATAATGCAACATAATGTTAAATATCTAAGTCAATATGCAGCCCTTTCAATTTGAGTTTGATACCATAATTTCAGACAATAGCTACATCATTGTAAATGGAAAAAAAAATTCATAAACCTTCTGAGTGGGATGTTATAAAATTATAAAGATTTGTCTCAAAGGAGAAATATTAAAATATGTCTCTCCCTGCTCCTTTTCAGAGGTGAGGAATTCCTTAAGTATGCCATGCTACACTAATAATATCAGATTTTTAAAAAAATATACTGATTAATTTTGCTGACTTTTTTCCTCTTTTTTTTGGTAAAGTATGCTCTTGTAAGAGATTCTTCTCTGAGAGGTGAAAGGATATAAGGGAAATTTGAAGCAATGTATAAACCAAAGCTTATCAATGAAATCAATTAAAAATAAACCTATGAAATGTAGACATGTCCAATTTAGACCTTTGTTAAGACTACTCATTTCTATATGAAGATTAGTTTTGCTAAAGCTGTGATGAGTTTTGATCTGTACCTGTGAAATGAAAGTGCCTCATTGAGCTTTGAATAACATTAGAATCAGATTTTTTACAATTAAATAAGTTAACTAAAAAAAAAAAAAAAAAACCTCTCACCTCCAAACACCATGTTAAATCATTTAAATTTAATTTTCAGCTATAAATCTGACTGTACAGAACTCATATTGTTTTTTTTAAACAATCTCAGCTTAACAGTAGAAGCACAGTGGGATAAATAGAAAATTATATGCAATTTTGAACTATTGATATTAATTTTTTATCTTGATTAAATAGTTTAGCCTACTGATATAAAAAAGCGCTGTTAACATTCTAGAGAGAGGTAAAAATAACGACAGTTTTGGTTAGACTTCAATTAATGTTTAGAATATTTTCTTTTTTAAAAAAATTTAATATACATTGAGATTACGCCAGTATTATACTGGGATTCCAATGGTCTTTAGTGGTCTTTTTTTTTTTTATTTCCTCATATCTTGTTTATCTAAAAGAGAATGAGTTTCTTATGATAGCCTTCTTTAGATTGGAAGTAAGATGTAATAACTTACATGCTTAATGGATTTGCTCCTCTTTCAAATGTTCTCATATTATCTCCTTACTTTTGTAATGAATGTGTCTCAAAAGCCAAATGAGTTAACCTCATTGCAGCCATTTCACTCTTTTTTGTATGAAAAACATCAATGGCTTGGCACACTGACTCTATACAATTTCTGACTCAGAAAACAATTTCCTGAAAGAAATTGTTATATACTTCAGGTGCAGGATCTCTTTTCAGCATCCTTAGGTTATCCAGAAAACTTGATGTTTGTTAAAAGGTTGTAGGAAATGGGTTATTATGCGATAGTTTTTCTTACATTATATATAGTGGATTAAATGTTGCCTTACAACCATAAAAGGAACAAATCATATTTATCCATATTGTTGCAGTGGGTTTATGTAGCATGTTGAACGTGACTCTCAAAGAGAGTACTCTGTCAATCCTTGCTAAACTGGTAGATTGCTTGACTTCCCCATATCTGAACCATAGTAGGGTTAAAACCATTTTGGTTCCATACTAGGGTTGACACTAACATGATTAGCTCTCCAAAACTCGGCAAACTGCCCTGAAGAGGGATGAACTGGTTCAGGTTGGAGAGAGAACAAGTCAACTTCTGGGCAGATCAGAAAGTCACTGTTGTACTTCTAGCCTGGGCAAGATAAAGAGACCCAATCTTAACACAAGAACAACAGTATTAAACTGCTAATAATTATAGAGCTATTTTATGTGTATAGTCATAGCATAGTTGAAGTTGATATAGCAGAGACAGTGGACCAGGCTTCAGATAGCCTCTGTGATCAAAGAAATGTGCATGAGGAAAAAAAAAAAACATAGCTCTCAGTGTTATTATTTTTACATTGTATTTGATGGAATCTAAAGTTATGGAAACCAGTGCAAAAGCAATTTATCTGAAAGAAGTCTGAATGCAGAAATCTAATAGAGGAAAATATTTTAGAATAAGGTTCATCAGTGAGTGCAGCAGCTACATTTCCCTCAGCACCACATGGACTGGATCAAAGCATCTTATGACTTGGATCAGTGCAGCCAAATCATTACGTATTGATTGGAATCCTGCAGAAGGATTAACCCCTTAGCATTCATAAGAAAATTTCCTGTAACCCTTGGTTTGAGTAGTTTGAAAATTTGAACCTTCTTCCCAGTCTAAAAAGGCTAATAGTCCTCCCTGACCCACTGGTATTTCTCAGTTCTTTAATCGCACATTTGCTCATTGTATTGAATTCTGCATTGGAAAAACATTTAGTGATACCATTTGAGTATATGAAAGCCCCATGAGCATGCGGGAGAAGAAAGCAGCTTAATAATATGCTGTATAGAAAACCTAGTGTTAGGATATCAAAATTAAGTAGGGATTTCTTGAAGTTTTTGATTATTATATAAATTACAACATTTTCAGTTCTCGATATTTTAAGAATCTACAGAGTTGTAAATGGACAGCTTTTCATCTGAATGAGGTTTAACTGAGAATGTGTAATGTTAATAAATTTCTCCTAAAAAAAATTACCCACCATGGCATTGAAAAGCCTGTCAGATGATTTTTGTATCAAGGTGTACAGCCTTACATTTTGCTAAGTACATTTTCATACAACTTCACTGCACAATTTTTGAATAAAATGAAAATCATAAGTAGGGGGGAGGATTTCTTAAAGTAAAAAAAAAATAACATGGCTTATGTCATATGTTTGGTCCATTATATCTTTGCTGACTGGAATAATATAGAGAAATAATTGACATTCTTCGTCTTGCTTTTTTTCAGTTTATCCCATGAAGATCATCCCCATAGCCACCCACTCTATGGACATGGTGTCTGCAAGTGGCCAGGCTGTGAAGCAGTGTGTGAAGATTTCCAATCATTTCTAAAGTAAGAATGATTTTAGTCATTATCTACCTTTTACGTAAGCATGCCCTCTCATTTTCTATGTTCTCCTTCATGAAAATGAATTTCAATAGAAGATAGAACCTCTTTACCCCATCCCACCCAAGAGAATGCAAACTCATGAGGGAAAAAGCAGTGTTTTTCAAATTACGTCAGAAGTCAGTATATTGTAGTGGCAGGAGCAAAGGGCTAGAAGTTGGGAGACCGGAGCCTCCAGGATTGTCTCTGACCCTGATTAACTGTCAAATCCTGACAACTCTGCCTGAATTTCTTTATATTTTAAATTCATGTGAGGGACTAGACACCCCCTATAATTCCAGTTGTAACATTTTCTTTTAAGGTTATTTTTTTTTCTTTTTTCATCATGCATCCATAATGAACTCATATAATCAAAATGAACATAATTTAGAAAAAGAAAAAAAAGTAGCAATTTTTGTTTGTCTTTATGTAAAACTATAGTCAAAATATTACTTCAATTTGGTACAATTAATCGATAGATTTTGGCCAAAATTATTGACTTTCTCTTTATATGTCAATAAACTTTTTTTTTTTTCATTTTCCCCCTCAAAATATAATGAGCTATCTTTGGCATGAAATGCCCATAGCCTCATTTTCTTCTTGCACATTCATATTGAATTGACTATTTAAGGTATTCTAAAATGTTTCTTTCCCCTTCATATTAAAAGAATTGTAGTAAATTTCAATAATTGACTTTTAGAGATACCACATTTAATTTCTTTTTCTAAAGTTGAAGTCCATCGATGTTGTACCTCACTAACTCTATCCAGAAACATAGCCTCATATTCTTTTCAATTCCAAAATGTGTTTAAATGAGTCACTTAATATAGTGTACACACACACACGGAGAGAGACAGAGACAGACATAGAGAGAGAGAGAGCACAAGGGATTCTGTTTAAACATAGCACTACACAAAGTCTTTTCTTTATCCCCCCAATTGTTAGATTACTTTATTCTTACTTGATTTGTTTTGCATTTATTTTGTATCCATTTATATATGTAGATGATTTTTTTTTCTTGACAGAATTAAGCTCCTTGAGGACAGGGATTATTTCAATTTGTTTTTGGATCCCTAGTACACAGTGTCTAATACTTAATAATTTTTATTTTATTTTATTGATTTATTCATTCAGTATTCTGTAGTAATACGCTGTGGTTGAACTGATATCTAATGATGGTAGAAATGCTTCAGGTCCTCATGGCTGGATCTTGGATCTGTACTGTAATAGAGAACCTTCCTTCCCTCTAAGGATAATACCTCCCCCCCAACTTCATTAGATCGACCTACCTGTTGAAGATACTCAGTCTCTGGGGCCATACACTTAAGTTTTTCCAGCCATATGAATGGATGACCTACTGGAGTTAATATCCCACTAACAAAACCATGTTGAGAACCCAAATTCACCATCATAATCCTAGGAGTCTTCAGAATTGGATTTAGTGTTGTATTTCAGACAGAAAGGTTTGAATCCAGCTTTTGAGACCCAATAATTGTCTGATCCTGGACAAGTCACTTAACTTCCTATATTCCAGGCAGCTTATTTATACTTATTACATTGTAGAATAGATGCCAGACTGCATTGATGCATAAAATTTACTTGATTTGGAGCATCCTTTTGCCAGTGAAATCACAGGGCTGGTCTTATCTCATGAATAAAGACCCATCTTTTCTTCACTGTAGACATGATATCCTCACCTTGAAGGAATCAATTGCTAGTTCATGTAACTAAATACTTGTCATTCTAATATTTATAACATAAAATTTAAGCCCATTTTGATGGACGTCAGAATTTTAATAAAAACTCCTTTCAATACTTCCAGCATTATTTATGAGTTATTCTGTTGGATAAAGTTTTTGTCTAATTAATGATGGTGCATTTTGTGGAGAGTTTTGTTGTTGTTGTTTGTTGTTTCATTTGGCTTGGGTTTGGTCCAGTCCTATGATTTATAAAGAAAACTTGCCAGGTGGAAATGTTCTCGACCAACATTTTAGTCTTAAGAAAGTTGTCTGGCAGACTTTGAAGCTAAATGATGTCACCAAAGCCACATCAATAGGATAAATAAGTTAGAATCTCAACTTGAACTCAGGTCCTCCTCATTCTGAGGTATGGTCTGCTCCCCATCATCCCTTTTGTTTTTTATACTTTCTTAATATATCGAAAAAGGAGTCAGTTTTGCATGTTCAGTTCTGTTTTCTTTCCAGATAAGTGGCTAACATGTGGTTTTGTTTGTCTGTTTTTTATGAAAATTGACTTGTGCCTAGATGAACCTGGGCTACGAAGCTCTGCTTTCTCTGTCTCTGTCTCTGTCTCTGTTTCTGTCTCTGTCTCTCTCTCTCACTCTGTGATTAATCAAACCAAAATGAATAAATGTATTTCATTATTTTGTACATTTTAATGCAGGAGTCCTTGACTTTTTAGTGTGTTATGAGCCCTTTTGGCAGTCTGGCAAAGCCATCAGACCCCTTCTTGGACTCATGTTTTAAATACTTATGCCAAACACATACCATCACAAAGGAAATCAATTATATGAAAGTTACCATTTTTCATAAAGTCATGGACCCTAAGTTAAGAAGCCTTATTTGAATAGTTTCATAGTTGAATTCTTGATTTGAGATATCTACAATATTTATTGTATATATTTCCTAACTCCTCAAGATTTATAAAGTGTGTTCCTTCCTCTCAACAATCTCTGAACCAGGTGGTTTAATTGTGGTTCCCATTTTATCACTGAGAAAACTGAGGATGATACTGACTCCCTGACTTGCTCATTCTCAAGGCTAGGAAGTGTCTATACTTCTAAATATAAAATCAGCACTTCTTAAGCACAAAACAATGACTCGAAATGTTTCTAGACATTAATATTCAGTATCACTGATAATATATTTTAAATTGAGGAATGGTCTTTTGCTGCCATTTGATTCTGTTTAATGTCCTTGCTTTTGTAAATTTGCTTATAATAGAATCTTTGGTTTGAATTCTTTTTCTTCCTCTATAACTATTCATCTAGTTGTATTCTTGCAAGGTGGAAAAATTTGGCAAAGATCAGCCTTGAACTGATTTTTCTTGAGGTTTTATTATTAGGAAGTTGTGTGGCTTTAATTGGAACAAATTCTTACTTTTGTCTAAAAGTTTCTTCTTTTGTTGTCGTTATCTCTTTTGTTGATGTTGTTAATGACCAATCCACACCCATTATATGCTTTACCAGAGTTTTGTGTTTTAGAAGGGATGAATTGTCTTTTTCATCAATCTTGAATATGACAATTTTCTGGTCAAAAGAAAGGAGATGGTTTTCCTATTTGACTTTGTGGTGGGTTATATCAACATACTCTGCCCCTCTTGTTTGCTAGGTAGACTGGTGTTTAAGGAATTCTTGAGTGGTAATCAACAAGAAATATCAGAGAAAGATTTCTGATATCACATCCAGCTTTGAAGTCCATATGGGGAATATGGCAACTGTCTCAGTGGTCTCAGTGAGTTTGCAGTACACAAAACTAGGTTGTTTTTTTTTTAGAACCATTACTATCAGGTATCTCTAGTCATGTATGTGCAAAGGGTTTTTTTTTTTTTTTTTAACACCCTATTAGAAGAATTTAAATTTATTCTTAGTGAATTGCATTTTGTTAAAACCATCCCTCTAGTCTTTAACAATCCCTTTATAGGCTGTCTGTCATCCTCTGTGTAAGCCATCTCTCCCAGTGTTGTGTTACTTATAGATTTGATGAGGAAGTCATCTATGCCTTTAATCAAACCATTGATCCCAATGATTTTTTTTTTTTTTTTTTTTTAACATTGGACTGGGCTTTATGACTCTTTACGCAGTAGAATGTAAGCTTACGTATAGAGACTGTTTTTTTTTTTGTTTGTTTGTTTTTTTGTTTTGTTTTGTTTTTATATTCCCCAGCAGGATTTAGTGACTGGCATTGGGCAGGGGAGTTAGAGAAGGGAGGATTAAATGCCTGACATGATTTCGCTGGTGTAGTGAACTCTCCGGGAGGAAAAACTCTCTCTTAAACCACATGTGCGACTGTTTCACTGCTTTGTCTTAAAGAGTTGACTGAGGCTTAACAATTATGTAATGTGCACAGAATCAAATAACCAGTATGTGTCAGAAGCAATTCTTGAATACAGGTCTTGCTACTTCATGGCCAGTTTGCCAACCATTCATGGGCAAGGCAAAGAGTAGATCTTTAATAATTACTTGTTAAATCAGATCAAGTGTATTTTTCTCTTTTTTTACCCACTGGCTTCTAAAATGGCCTCAATTCTACCACTCTTTCTGACAGTCACATTTCCTGACTTTTAATTCTTATTTTCTGGAAGCCAATAAATTTTTATTTTCTTAGATACCTGACCCCTGACTTTCTCTACCTTCTAGAAGAAAACAACAGAGTCCTGATTTCCCACCCAATGCCATCTCATTTTCTTTTCCAAGAATGGAATATTTAAGGCACAAAGAAAGCATCCTTAGATTTTTAGGTGTCAAAGGAATGGGTGTTCATCAAGTATAATATTGCAGGTTTTTTTGGCTATTAGTTAAAATTATATTTAGTGGAAAATCTCACCATGATTGCATATAGTCCTAATGACTTTGCAAGCTATAAAATCTGGGTTTGTTAAGCCTTTGCTTTTCTCATTTGTATTTCATTCCATGTTTTGTTAAAGATTCATATTTATTTTTTTATATGCATATATATATATGCCTTCAATTATTCATCTTTCTATATTGGGCAGCTAGGTGGCACAGTGGATAAAATTCTGGGTCCTGGACTCAAGATTCATGTTTCTGAGTTCAAATTTGGCCTCAGATATTTACTAACTAAACCTTAGGCAAGTCACTTACTGCTTTTTGCCTCAGTTTCCTCATCTGTAAAATGAAAAGGAAATGGCAAGTCATTCCAGTATTTTTTGCCACAAAAATTCCAAATAGGGTCACAAAGAGACATGACTGAAACAACTGAACAACATATTCAATTATTTGTGAGCTTGAGTGTGGTGATCTGCTAGAAGAAATCATAGGGATATCACAGTTTCCATTTTTTGAGCAGGCTCAAGCACTACACTGCCATTTTAATTTTCAGCCTGAATAGCAAAAGTGATTTGGTTTGGAAGCTCTTCTCCAAACTTACTACTGCTCTTGCTAGTAAAATGGAGTTGTTAAAGTGACCCTCAATAAGTTATTTAGAAGGAAAGTCTCTGCCAGTAAAATGCCACCATTAAAAAGGAGGAGGGAAGTGAGAAAGCAGGGGAAGGAAACCATATTCCCAGGTCTAAAAATATAGTTCATCTTTCCCCTCCTGAGGAAGAAATATCATAACTGTTGGTAAATGAAAAACAGAGATTTGACACTCTTCTGTGATCATTCTGTAGTGTTTGTTCCTAAGGTGAGGTACACCACAGGGCCCTTGATTTCAAAGATAAATACTGTACAAATAACAATCCTGGTTGTCTTTCACTCACAGCCAACAGGAGGATACTTATCAGAATCAGCAGATACATAGTCTAGTGTGCATATTATTTCCCTTTTTCTTTTCAAAACAAGTTGCATTTGTGTGTGTGTGTATATTTTTGAATCTGTTAGCCATGCTTTATCATATATCAGTTAGAGCTAACTGCTATCAGCAGGTGCCTGTGCTAACTCTCATGCAATAGTTGTGCACTGCATTGCGTGGAATACTCAGTTAACCTAAAAAACAAAAACAGGCCCCTGGCATCTCTCTGGCATGATTTCGGACCATATTTTCTTCCTGTTTCCTGTTTCCAGACTGAACTTCCTCCCTGTCCCCCAATATCAAAGATAGAACCTAAAACGAGTCTATTGGTGTTTTTAGGCTTAAAATTTATTCATTTGGAAGAATGCACAACCAAATCCCCTGGGAAAGCTGAAAATATATTTGGAGGTCTGTATGTGGCCATGTTTTTCTGTCTTAATGTATCAGGTAGAACTCGGGTCTCACTTTCCACAAATATCAGGTGCTTTGTTTTCTCCAGTTTTCTTATAAAGACATTTTCAAAAAGAAATGAAAAGTGTTCCATACTTACAAATTCCATCTTTTGTGAGGAGTGGGGAGATTTGAGCCATTTCTTCTAGGGGGAAAATAGCTGAGATTGTATCCATGTTGTGAAAAGAAAATCATACATTTCAGATTGGCTACTTGATTACTCATTTTGTCCTCCAAAAAAACAGTTTTTATATTGAAACATATTCACCTGTAAGATTTTTCACGCTCTGATACAGAACAGCTGAATAAAACCTTGATAAAAGAACACTTTCCTTTTTAATGAGAGAGACAGATGGGAAGGAAGGACAGAGTCAGAGAGAGAAACAGATTCCGAGACAGACAGACAGACAGATCTACAGACAGAGAGAATATGAGAATGAGACACAAGAGAGAGAATGAGAATAAGAATGAATGCCGTGAATGATATTGGGAGCTTCTTTGGTAATTGGGAGTCTTGTGAATTTAACTTTAAGAAACCGAAGAGTTTAATGGGAAAGAAACGACTAAGAGCACTCTGTCATGTTTTCACAAGTGTTTTTATCATGGTCACATCTTGTTTACTTTAGTTGCCTGCCTAAAACTACTTGGAACATGTTAAGAAAACATTTCAAGAAAGCCTCTACAAAGAGGCTTTTGTTGAGCTGCAACTGTGAGTCTGCACAGCTCACAAAGGTGTTAACTTTCAACCCCTTAAGCACTTCCACATGAAATTCCAGCAACGGTGTTTGTGGTTTTGGAAAAACAAAGTGTATGTTAAAGAAACCAGGTATATGCTAATACATGTTGAAGTAGGCCGGAAATCATAAATTGTTTCAAACCCATTAATTGCTATCATTTGCATGTCAGAATGTGCTGCAGTGAAATTGCTTAACTGTACAGCATACTTTTGACCAAATAAAGAGGTCAAAAAATGCTTACATGCATATATTCATCCACACACATATCACCATTATGTGTATTCATATAGATAGATGTGTACACTCCTATCTCCAAGCAAAGGGAATATGTCGTTACACACATATGCAAAATCTAATTCCTGTGTTAAAGTCAAAATCAAAATATTTGGGGGCAACACATTTTATATTCTAGGTAACAGATGATAGGAAGGTATTTTTGCATCATTGAATTGGTTTAAAATTATAATATATGATGATTCAAAAAACAGAATCTTAGTAGATTTATTGTTTTATCATGTACTTTGGAGTAGTAACTTAAAATCTGGATTCTACTAATTTTTTTTTTCTTTTGTTCAGCACTCTTATTAACCTTTCTGATACTATTCAGGAGTTCAAGACCTTTCCAGGAGTTTTGGGTTTTTTTGAGGTCAGTGGCCTAAATACCACAGTGCCCTCTAGTGATAAATAGAAAATTAGTGGGGAAAGTTTTCTGTGAGTGTCCCAAAGATAACACGACAAATGATTTTGTTTATGAGTCTAAAGAAAAGGTTCTAAGAAATATATATGGAATTTTAACACCTTTTTAGTTAATCCTTATGTTTAGATCTTTTTAAAAAATACATTTATACAGTTTGTCATTTATTTCATATATATTCAGGCTATCTGTGCCCTAGAATATACTTCTATTGTTCTTTCTAGAGTTGTATTTTTTTTTTTTTACATGCTATTATTTTAGGTGTTTCATGTGATATTTCCGGTGTGTAATTAGAAGGCCTTACTTAAAAGACAGAGATCATCTTTGTTTCATACTTTTATTGACACTGTCTACCCTATTATGGCTATGTCTAAATGGTAAAATTTATTATTAGCAATAGTGTCACAAAAGTCTGAGACAGCGATTTTCCTTTCAATAAAAGTAGTTAAAAACCTTTTAGAAAATCCATAATTTTGATTGCTGGTACTTCATAAATGTATAACTGGTACTTTTTAGCTGTCTCTTTAGGGAAAAATGAGTTTTATCACCTGCAGTACCTGGGTTAATGAAATTGTGTGCTGGAATTTAGCCAGGATGAAAGATGAGATCATTCAATGGCACTAATATTGGCAACAGGTCTCATAAAAAGCTTTGTCTCTTTAGCGAAGTATCATTAGTTATTTTTCATTATTATTATTGTTGTTGTTGCTGCTGTTATACTTAAAATAGAGGGCTTAAGTTAGTTGCCATCTTCAAAATTTTTGTGCTAGTCAGATTCTCATTTGGTGAAACATCCAAAACCCAGTGATTTGAAAACTTTAACAAAGCCAAAAGAAACACAGAAATGTCCATCAGTGCCTAGTAGAAGAATTTACTTGCTTCAGATTTCAGCCTTAGTTCCTGTTCAACCCTTAAAAAATCACGACTCTCAGCTCGAATCTGAAATAATGCTGCTTTTTCCCCCTCTCGTGTCCCTCCTATGTTTGATTGTTTGTGGATATTAGCTGTCCAGGAAATCCCATACTTACAGATATAAATCCAAAATGATCTTGTTTTTCCGTAGCCAGCCCAGGATGTATTAGACAGTTATGATGATTTGTTAATTTTTGTGACCTGTATTTATTTTATGTGTGCAGTATGCTTTGAGGATAGAATCAGCTGTTGAAATAGTTTCTCTCTCTCACTCTCTTCTCTCTCTCTCTCTCTCTCTCTCTCTCTCTCACACACACACACACACACACACACACACACACACAGGAAGCACCTCACTTTTCCTTTTTAGTGCTTTCTTGATTTTTTGATGGGGAATTTTTTTCTTTTTTGATAA